>NC_056737.1:546346590-546461590 GCF_019279795.1 Protopterus annectens
CTTGCATTCAATGCTATTTCTTCATACATTGTTCCATTGCCAACGGCTGCTACCTGATTGATACCTTTGTTAACACAGATCTTAACACACATACAGACTGTTGTAATTAAAAAGATAATGACAATAAGAGCAATTAATGCAGTAATTATAATACCCCACCACCCGGAGAACAATACGCTTAGCCAATCTGACCATTCCATACTCCATGTTTTCCTAGCTTTTGAGGGAAACCTCTGCAATTCTCTTTAAATGTCGATGTATAGACTCTGATTTATCAGGAATGTATGTACAGCATTCTGTTTTGATTAGAGCACACACACACCCCTGGCTAGCCAGCAAATAATCTAAAGCCATTCTGTTTTGGAGGACCATTGCCCTCATTGCTACCATCTCTTCTGTTATGTCGGAGATAGCCCGGTATGTTGCATTTGCTAAAACCTTAATTAGCTTTGCAACCTTTCTTAATTCCCATACTGCCTTGGTGGCACCATATCAGGGAAAAATTCCAGCCCCTAAGATAATGCCATCCCCTAAGTCCAGCTTTTTTAAGTCTTCTCCAAGCTTGGAGAAACTATCATGAACCTCCCTTTTTGTTCAGTGATTTCTAACCCTCTCTTCTGGCAATGTATGAGTAATTTTCATCATTGGAACTGTGAACCCTATGTAACACAGTCCTTGCCAGCTTATCGGCAGCCATTTATATGCATTTTTCCACATATGAAAAAGAATCCTCTAGTCAGAATTGTAACATTTTCTTGGCCCATTAGGTTATTCATAGCTCCATTTTTGAAAAATTGTTTCATGTCTTCCTTAAATGAAGTATTATGTACCGATTCCCAATCTGTTTTTATTTTATCAACTCCTCCATGATACTCGTGCTTATCTCATGACCATAATCATGTAAGGTGATGGAACAAATACAATTACTAATACCCACCGTAACTGTCCCTTTCTGTTGAAAACAGAGTATTCCCCTTTTTGCCTCCATTAATTGTAGATGTTCTTTTATGGCTGACTGTTTTATAACTTTGTTCTTAAAAGATCCTTTAAACAAAAATCCTGTATCAGTAATATTTACCGGAACTGCATGTAATGGCATTGTTCCCCTGTAAGGAATGTTGCTACAAACCCAACAATTTGATTCATTATGCATTTTTGCAAACAATCTTTGCATGGCCAAAAATGTATTAACCTCGGGTACGCAGTCATGGTGCCCCTGCTCTCGTGACTTGGAGTATCTCCCCCCATTTGTTCTTTACAACCTTTTTTGTAACAGCTCTGGGCATATGCATATTTTTCTGTGTTTTTTCCCTTTTTAACTTTCTTTACTGGTCTCAGTGGTATTTTTTCCTCCTGCATTACCCATTTTCTTGGCCTCAACCATGGCTGTGAAACTATCCTATACTTTGTTATGCATTTAGTTGCATTCTTTTTATTTACACCTTGTCCCATAAATACATTTCTTTTATTAATTGTTCTATTATGTGCTGGCTGTATTTTCCACCATTTAATTGATTTTTCATAGCTTTTTTCCCATGGATTTTCAAAATCTTTATATATTTCTATACTATACCAAGTATAAAACATGTACACTACTATAATCAGTACCATGGCTGCCCAGATACTCTTAGGTACTTTATAACAACGTGTCTTTCTCATCTTTTCCGATTGTCCTTTTTCTGTACTTTTCTGTTTAAATAGATTTTCCCGATTTATTGGGCTCTCTTGTTCTATTGGAATTTCTGAGTTTACTGGGCTCTCCTGTATCTAGAAATAAATTTTGAAAGAAACATTACTCTTTTATCTCTGTGTGACTCTTTATCAATTTACACTGATCTCTATGAACTAACATAGTATGTTTTCTTTGACTGTTGTGTGTTTTTTGCGTTTTATTTTTTCTTTTTCTATCCTTTGGACTCTGTACACTAATGGTCCTATTTCGTCAACCACCTCATGAGGCCTCTGCCAATTACTGTCCCATGGTCCTTCCTTTAAGAAGTTTTTTCGACGATCTCATCTCCATTCTGTAAAATCATTTCCGTAGGAAGTTCTGGCATCTCTGTCCACAGATGGTAAGCCTGTTCTCCAGCAATAGTGTCACATACCCCCTATATGTCTTTTAACCATTTCTGGTGTTCTACTGCTGTCAGTAACAGTCAGTTTTCTACTGTTTCTGGTTCACAGGGAAGTCTTAGGGGCATTTTCCTCCCAGTCATTACTTCAGAAGGTGAAAGTCTTGCTTTACTGTTAGAGGTAGCCATAATGCCCAGTAAAATCCCTGGAAAATGTCTTACCCAATCCTTACCTTTCTCCAGGCATGCCTTTTTTAATCTTTCCTTGACTGTCCAATTCATTCTTTCAACAATCCCAATGGATTGTGGGTTGTAGAGAACATGAAACCTGTGCTGGATCCCCAGCAGTTTGCACAAACGCCACATTATTTGGCTTGAAAACTCTGGTCCATTATCTGACTCTATGATTTGAGGCCATACCCAATGGGCAAAAATGTTTTTCCATAGCACCTCTGCTGTAGTTTTAGCTGTCATACTCTTAGTGGGTATTATTTCTACCCATTTTGAAAACACATCAACTACCACTAATAGGTGTCTGTATCCTCCCTTTGCAGTTGGGAGGGGCCCTGCATAATCTACCAGGATAGCGTACCATGGCGCATCTGCACTGGCACCCTATGCAATTGAGTTTTGTTTATACTAGAGTTGATTTGTAAACAAACCAAACATCCCTCTAAAAACCTTTTACACAGCTTTTTTAGACATTGTTTCCGCATCTTCTGTTTAACTATACTCCATAACTTTTCTGTTCCTATGTAGCCCAGAACTTTGTGATTGTATTCGACCAATTGCTTTGCCAAGTCCCCTGGGTAATAGGGTGCTTTCTTTCCATCTGACATGGGATATACAAAAATGTCTTGATTTCCATCCCCTTCCCGAATGCATCTGCCCAATTCTTTGGAAATCCTTCTCTCTTTCTGCAGAGTTGCTAAATCTTGTATTTCTACAGGTGCAGATGTTTTTACTGACATTACCTGATTGGCATGTTCAAACCGCTCATGCGGTTCTAACCATTCACCTGCTTCTGCCACCTGTTTCGCTTTGTAGTCTGCCAAAGCATTTCCTCTAGCCTCTGCTGTATTGCATCTTTGATGTGCCTTAATTTTTATAATACTAAACTTTCCCTGGAGGTCATTTTGGGTAATCAATGCCCATAACTCCCGTAATACTGGAGCATGTTTAAGAAGTTTGCCAACGCTGTTGACGAATCCACTCCTGGCCCAAATTGCCATGTGTAAATGTAGCAAATTTACCACATAGGTGCTGTCACTGTAAATGTTGACTGGTTCAAAATGTTGTAGAACATATTTGACTGCTTCTAATTCTGCCCTTTGGGCTGACATATAACCTGGCAATTTCCTCAGGATAGGCTCTTGGCCATCTCCTTGGATTGCCGCAAGTCCTTTTAAATATTTTCGATCTTTCCAGAACCTGGCCCTATTCACGTAAACCATGGGTAAGCCACCTTGAAAATGTGCATTCAGTGGCGAAATTTCCAGATGTTGTAAGCTCTGAACACAATTATAAGGTTCTCCCTTAAAGTTAACCAGATCAGAGAGATAATACATATCCCCTGTCTGAATTTGGACATTCTTTGTACTGAATAAAGTCATCCATTTTGCAAAAATGGTTTGACTCACTCCTTCTGTGATTTTATTCATTTCCATAGAATTTAAGAGAATCCTTATAGACTGAGGTGGTGTCTGTACAATTATTTTTGAAAAAAAACTGTCAAGTTTTCTGTTTGTTTAATTCTCCAATAAATAGCTTACAATTGGCGTATGCATGGGTGATATTCTTTTTTGACTGGGGTTAACTTTTGACTGCAGAAAGTCAAGGGACGAAGTGTCTTTTTTGCCTTGCTCCCATGTTGTTGAGGTCAATACTACAGGAGGACTACCGAGATAGTGTCATTTCCTGCTGCTGCCTGTAAAATGAAGTCTTGCTGTCCATCAGGTGCTACCAATTCAGTAGCTTGTGTCAATTTCTTTTTTAATAGTTCAAAAGTCTGTTCTTCCCTCTGTCCCCAATTTAACCGAGGTTTTTCTTTTTGTTTCACTAACATCTTATATAGGAGTGTGGCAGCTGCCACGTAATCTTCTATGAATTCTCTGCTATAATTCATAATACCTAGGAATTTATGCAAATGTGAAATTGTCAGTGGCTGAGGCAATTTCAAAATTCCTTTCGCTCTTTCCTCACAAGGAGATCTGCCAATGGGATGAACAATGGTTCCAAAAACTTCACCTCTTGTGAAAAGACTTGAACCTTCTCCTTGTTTACCTTGAATCCTGCATCTTGTAAAGTACCTAGAATCTTTTTAAGAAGTGTTTCATGTTGCTCTATTGTTTCTGACTGTATGATAATGTTGTCAATGTAATGAATGACACTGTCTTCTGTCTCTAAGGGTTTTAAAATCTCCCCTACTACTTGGTGAAAAATTACAGGGCTGTTTTGAAATCCCTGTGGCAGTCACGTCATCACATACTGTTTGTTATCAAAGGTAAACGCAAACTGTTGCCAATCTTCCTTTTGTAAAGGAACTGCGAAGAATCCATTAGCTAAGTCAATAACTGTAAACAACTTACTTTGAGGTTTTAACCTTGCTGCCAATTCTGGCACTCTCAGAACCAGATGTGCATGAGGAGTTGTGAATTGATTGGCTTTACATAAATCAATAACTAATCTGTAACTACCATCCTTATTTTTCACTGGCCAAATTGGTGAATTTGTGGGACTGTGAACTTTTTGTATTATGCCTGCCTATTCCCATTGTTCTATACACCTCTAAATGTCCTTTCCTGCTTCTTTGGGAGTTGGATATTAATTCTGAAAAGGAGGAATGCAATCATAATGACTGCCTACATTCACTGGTACTGCTAGGTTACCACAATCTGTCTTTGATGTAGCCCACAAGGGCTGAAATTGTGATTTGATTGGCTCCCATTTATCCTGCAATTGTGAATACCTTTTAGTAATGTCCTTTTTATAGTTATTTATGTCAATTACAAAGCAGGGAAATTTCTGAAATGTATTCCAGCTGTCTTTCGCAGTGGCAGACCATAAAACTCTGTTATTGAAATCAATTACTATCCCCAGCTTACCGGGGATATCAACTGCAAGGATTGTTGTTCCACAACTGGAATTCATAAGAAATGTGCCCTGTACTGAAGATTCATTTTCTGTGAAACATATTCTGACTGGCTTACTGCTTATGTCCATGCAAGTACTGCCATCAAAGCCTTGAATATAAGATTTCTTGAATGGATTTACAGGTAACTGTTTATTAGTGACTGAGACTGCTGCCTCTGTATCAAACAAGACATCTTTCCATAATGTCCCTTCCATCCATACATCCATTAATGGGCATCCATCTTTTCTGAATTTAAAATTGGTCAGAAAGGTTACTTGGGTGGGGGGGCACACCCCTAATTGGAATCATATTAATTCTGATCCGCTTTCCTGGGTATATCTCTGATCACACAGACCACATGTTCTATTCCCTGTTGACTGTTAGTATCTTCAATATCTAATGTGTACTTTGTACTTTATATTTCACGTTTCAATTCCTGACTTGCACCATGTGTGGGATTATATGATGGACATTCTGTGTATTCTACAGGATATAATTTATTTTTTCCGAATCTCTCTGACTTTTATCCTGTGGCTGGTTGTCCCTTGGTGTATTTTCCTTTTCTTGATTTCTTTCCCTATATTTGGGTTTTGAAGAAGCAGTACTGTCTGCTTAGATACCCTTTTGTATTTGGCTTTTCTTTCATCTTTTGTAATATGGACATTCCTGTTTGATATGACCTATTTTTTTACAAGTAAAGCATATTACCTTTTTTTTCTGAACTACACTGTGCATCTGTCAGTAACACTGGTAAAGCAGAGACTGTGCATGTTCCCCCTGTACTTTTTCTTTCACCAGACCATGAATTGTGTCCCCTTCCTTTCCCAATGAAATCTATACTTTGCTCTCCCTCTACAGCAAAAATGTTATGTGTGTAAAGTTTTCCATTATCTCCCATTGTCTTACCTCTAATGAGTTTCTGGACCACTTCTTCTAGGGTCTTTGATCCTAGGCCATAAATATGCTTGATATCACCTGATACTCCCTTCACTTGTTTTAAAAAGGTATGTATAAGCAATTGTTGCACCTCTGGGTCTGTCATTTGGTCATCGGTTTTACCATATACCACCTGGAAGGCAAACTTAAAATAATCGCTTTGCTCCATTAACTTATCTGCAGTGCTAATTTTAAAGTAATCAAGTAATTCAGGAGTCAAGAATTAACCCTGCGTATATGCTTTAAGAATAGCTGCCATGTGGGCTGTTATACTGTCTAGAGAACATTTGTCTGTTTCTATGTATGACTTTAAACATTTTGGGATAAATGCAAAACAAATCTACACAGGGCATTATTGCATATTGACCCTACTGTGTATGTTAACCATTCTTTGAATGCCAACATATTGAAAAGAATTCCTTTTTTGTCCTGAAACTGAGGCAGGGTCTGCAATAAATGTGACTGTTGATAGATTTGAGTGGGGGAAATGATTGCCATACTCGTGGTTTCCTCCCCAATATCAATTGGTCTGTTCTGGGCCTGAAATAAATCTTGTTTAACTTGTTTTATCTGTTTAAGTATTCCAGCTCATTTTGTAAAAACTGATTTTGAGTCTGTAAGACTTGAATGTTTGATTGCCAAGGGCCCTTAGTTTGTTCCCTCAGTAAATCTTTTTGAACTTTTTTAATTGTTGCTTTAAAGTTTGATTGTCTGCCTCTAAGTGGCATATCTGTTCTGTTGCACTCTCTTCCGATTTTGAAAAGCCTTTAGAACTTCCTTTAAAAGTATGGTAATAGCCCCAACTATATCAAGATATTCATCTGGTGCCTTTGCAAGACCCTGTCTATACTCTTGTTGAATTGGTTGTAAAGCTTTAGCTAACTCTTCAGGGTCAGTAACAGTGCTATGTAACCTATTCCATTCTTTACAGTAATCTTCATACATATTAACTATATCAATTTTTTTCCATGCCTTGCAATCATGCTAAACAAATCTGTGACTGTACTACATCAGATAAAGGCATAACTGCAGAAGGTTGTTGTACCTGTTTTATATCAGAAGAGCTAGCAACATCAGAATCAAATTTTCCTTTGTGACAACAGGGTACATTTTTTTATGTCTTACAGAACAGACTTTTATGGCAAAATAGACACATTTGTGGAAATTTACTACCACTTAAAATACAATCTTTTTGCATAACTCTTGATTTAGTAATGCATTGAGAATAGACATTTATCCATTTACAGATACAACTTTTGTTTTTCTTTTGTGCATTAAAAATGCCAGATTGACATTTTATGTCTAACATAGAAAATTCAAACCATGATTGCAAATATGACCAGATGTTATCAGGTGTTTTATTTAAATCTAATTGCACAGAATGTGAGCATTTTAAACTAATGTCTTTTATAGCATCCATGTTATAACTGTAAAGAATTGCCATTGTTTTTGCAGAGGATGAACATGTGATCAGGCTGAAGTCAGTCTGGAAAAAAAAAGATGGCATTTCTCCACAGACAAATTGTAGGTGGTCCGTCATAGGACAGTTTCTGTGGCATCACTCTGTATCCACCAACAAAGCACTGGAACTGTTGATCTGTTAGAGCACTGGAACTGTCAATCTGTTGAAATGATGTAGAAAATAGTAGGACCCTATGAAAAATTAACTGTTGGTAATAGTAAAAGGTCACAGTCAGTGGGCTTGGCTTGCCACTGTTAAAAATGGCTATAATTGACCAGACAGACACCGTACTACTGTATCCGTCAATATTTATTTGTACCAGTACAAATTCTTTCCAAACAGTTTATACTGTCAGAATTATTTCAATTCTATTATAACATGGCTAGAACACAAAGTAAAGACTGATGCACACTCAAAGACATCACTAAAGAAGAGAAAATAATGTCCAGTTTATATATATTTTTAAAGGGCAAACAATGCTATTTTTAATGTCTTTGTGATTTGTTTCTCTTGTTTCTGTTTATGTCTTCTTGTTCTCCCTTGAAAAGTCAAGTTGTTATTTATAGTATGGAAAGTTTCTGTTTTTCTCCTTTGAAATGTCAAGTAGAAGGTTGTCACCATTACTTCTGAAATTAAAAGTCCCTGAAATGAAAAGCTTCTGTCTGAAATGTCAATGTAACTTCATTTTTTGCATAAAAGGATGCTATTTACAATAAGCCCACAACTGCATGTATTAATAACTAAACTAGACATTTACACTAAGTCTATAATAAAGATCATAAGCCATTTTTGTCACCTAGCTGTTCTGTAAAGCAAGCCATATTATTTTAAACTGCTGTTCAGCGTTGGACAATTTTCTTTACTGCGCACACAATGTAATCTTTTGGGGAAAAGCATTTTAATTTACACAATCTCTACCAGGAAGGATGTTCAGCAAATAAGGGTGATAAAGGGTAATGGTGGAAACATACAAGTAAGGAGGGTGTGTAGAGCAGATGGAAACAGTTCTTTGATGGGCTGTTAAATGAGGAGAATGAGAGAGAGAGATGGTGGCATGATGTGGGTATGGTGAATCAGGATGTGCAACAGAGTATCAAGGGGGAAGAAAGGATAGCTATGAAGAGGTTTAAGAATTGAAAGGTTGTTGGTCCAGATGATATACCTGTGGAAGTAGCTGGTCTAGCAGTGTCACAGTCAGTATTGTTCAACACACTCTCCAGTAGTAGTCATATGTGAGCCATTCTTTCCTGGGGTGACTCAGGGGCCTGAGCTATATTCTATGTCACTACAGACAGACACAGATGCTTTGGCCATAGGTTTTGATCAGCAATATATCAGTACGGCAAGTCTTGTTGAGACATATATATTAAACTTTCTGTTTCCCATTATTACATACCCCCTAATGCAGTCCATTACGTGCATACTTGTTTGACATACCTGTTGTTTATTTTTTTTCAAGTGTAGGTGGTTATATCCTGCTTGCTGTTGTTTGTTTTTTTTTCTGTCTGTTTCTCTTCCTATCTCTCTCTCCAGGATGTAGGGTATACATCTGTTTTGCATAGGCAGCAGCTTGCACTTTGTAAGTAATGCTCCTGGGAACCTGATGGCCTGTGCACCAATTGGAGCCCCCCACTTGCTAATTGCATGTAGAACAGCAGTGGCATCATTACAATAGCCAATTGCATGAAAATGCACGCCTATAACTGAATACTTCATGTGGGCATTGGCCCTTTACCTTGCCTGTGAGAAGGACTACATGGAGATGTATGACAAACAGCATCACAGAGAGTAGTTAGAAATACCTCTTACAACAAACACTGTGAAGACCATCCAACAATCTGGGGAAGAATGTTCCACACATAGGGACTGAATATAAGTATTGCTGTTATGCATCTAAAGTACTGCTAGTTTGAAAGGGTTTATGTGGATATGGCTGTTCTGCATGATTTTAAGTCTGACAGTGTTATGTGGTTGACATAACTCTCAACTGTAGGGCTATCCACAGACTGGCCATTGTTTGGACACTTATTTATGTGTGTTACTAATTTTTTTGTCTTTGGAAATTCAGTAGCATACTCTGAGGATTGCAGTCAGTAAACGGTAACATCCATTTGTGTTTATGACTTCATATCACTCAGAATGGATATGTTACAACAAACTCTGTTACACTAGCAACTTTCTCAGTTTATAACAACAATATGTCAATGATGCCTCTGTGTTTGGGCCTCTGTCTCCCAATTATGTCCACCTTTGTCCAGATGTCAAGCAGTAAGACGTGGATAGGTATGGTATATCATTATTTAGTGACTTAATTCCTGATATCATCCCAGTGATGTATCAGACTGCAAGCCATGTTATGTGTAAGAGGCCTTATATATGAGGACAAAGCCTGGACATTCTGTGGGAATCTGTACAGTTGGGAGGTCTGTGTATTTCTGGTGATTGTTGACAGACTGTCAGATTGTGTAGCAATATATTGTGAATGTTATTTGGCCTGTGTAGGGAGGGGGGGTAGATGTAAGTGTTATGGTTCCTTTTCTGTCTGACTTTCCATACTTTCCCAGTTTCTGGTGCTCTATCAACTGTATATGTCTGTAGGGGAGGACTGAGATATATACCGTACCATGGTCAGGCATCATACTACACTGTGAATTTGGCCAGTATATGTATGGGTAGTGTGTGAGTGGCAAAAATGATGATGGTGTTGTTTACACAGTCCTTATAGTCTACTGTTCATCTGGCTTACCAGTATGTAACTGTGATTGTGGTGGACTTGGTTGCAGGTATGCACTTTCACATTGGTGTCTGTTTTTCAGTGCTGTTATACCCCTGTAGTGCCTGATACCTTTATAAATGCATGTGTAATTCCCCATAGCAGCTTTGGGTTATTGTTGTGTCAGTCTGACTGTAGTTTAGACTGTGCTTGGCGACATGCCTAGAAGCTCAGTGTAGTTTCCCCACTGTGATGTTATGTCCAGATATTTATGGGATGTACTGTTGCCTGGCCCCCATATGTGCTGTGTATTTCTGACACATCAGTGGGATGATGTGAGGATTTAAGTCAATAACTAGTGGGAAGTAATTGGGTCTTGGACTTGTGCTATATCAGTCAATACATGTTAGAACAGAAAGGATGGTGTTACTGCAGCAACTGTGTCAGCTTTTTTACTCCAGTATTTGAGATATGTGCCTATTTTCATGACTTTCACCCTCTACTTTGTCAGGCTTGGTCCAGAATTTTTGCAGCAAGGGGTTCTTAGCATACCTCTCAACTGGCCAGATTGGGTCAGAATGTCCAGGTTTATTGCTCATATTTCTAGTCTCTTCCACACATTCCTTAATTGTATTTCTGTGGTACAACCGTGTGGTGATGTCAGGATTCCTGTCAGTAAGTGCTGACATACACTTCATTTTCTGAACTCACATCCTTCAGAACATAAATGCGGAAACTTACTCTGTTACTCTAGCAACATTCCGCATTTCTAAGAGCAATATTTACATTATGTCCTTAGTTTTGGCCCATTGTGCCCCCATTTTCAGAGCCACTGGCCAGAATTCTTGCAGTAAGAGATTGGAATGGTATGGTGCTGAGGTATGACTCCACTGCATGTTATGAGTATATATATATATATATATATATATATATATATATATATATATATATATTTTTTTTTTTTATATATATCTATAGCTCTATAAATAATTGTATATACTTTCTCATATTTATCTGACCATACATATCTTACATGTGTATATTAATATATAGAAACATGACTGACTCCACTGTGTATTATACTACTATTCAATACATGTACTGTATGATACATTTGGAAAAGCAACAGAGATTTCTACAGCTCAGATGGTGTAGTGATATATTGAGCTGACTAGTGTGTACAGGATCCTGGATTCAAGACTTGGCATGGCTAATTATTTTGTTGCTGGGCAGAACAATGGCTGATTGAGACAGGGTGATTAAGGCAGTTTTAAGCAGTTTTAAGCAGGTTTGCACAGGTTTGTGTGATGGTAAGTGATGCCATCACACGATTAACCATACAGATGCTTAAGCTGTGTAGGCATCACTTAGCATTGGGCAAACTCGCTTACTACCCCTTACTCCTGCTTACCTCCTCACTAATTTCTTTAAAAGTAAAGAAAAAGAGACGATAGGAAAGTGGTGAAAAAGGGGGCACACAGAGGGAAAAACAATATGAAAGATTGCTAGGGATGAGCAGGATGGGTGTAGAAAAGGTCCATTGTTGTCCATTTCTGATACAGCAACAGCTGTGCATTTGACAGAATTTGGAGGTGCATTTGGACACTCAAACCCTGACAGAGGGGTGAGGATAACAGTAATGTGTTGTTAAGACAATTAGACCAGATTCTGTGTACAGTGGACATGTGTGCAAAATGGACAGCTATGTATGGGGTGACATTTTTTGGGGGGGACAGATTGTCCTTTTTTTAATAAGGTGAGAGTGGGATGTTGGAGGAGGGTAGTAGGTACATTTGGGAAGGTAAGTTGGGTAGGAAGACAGACAAGACAGCTGACAGGGGTGGTATATGATACATGTGGGGGTAAACATCTTGGATGGGGAGGATGGTTGTGAATCAGATGCACATGAAGCCCCCATATTGTTACAATGGGACTGAGGTCCCCACCCATGGGCAGTCACAACTGTGCCTTCACAGCCCTGAAGGTGGCTGTGCTAGGGGCTGTGCAGGATGGGCAAGCTGACCCTCAAGATGCACCAGGCAGCCCTCAAGCTGGTGCAGCTGATCACCATACTTTGAACGGAGGATGCTGCGCACCAATCCCTGTACCTGACTGTGGGTGATGAACTCCTCTCCACGCCCGCTCCCAGGAGGGGGATGAGCTCCATTCCCTGACCAGTTACAGCCAAAGGTGGAACAAGACCAACAGAAGAGGAAGGCCCAGGTTGGGTTCCAGACATGCTTGTGCCCAGTGCCATGGCCAGATGAGGCTGGACAGGTGGATCTGCCAGGATCTGCATTCAAAGACATGCTATGGCATTTCAGTTTAAAAAATATGTTGGTTAGTCATGAACAACACATTTCAGGATTAGTTATAACAGCATGCATGGGTGTTCCCATTGACCCCATAAAACAGAATTGAAACAGTTGAATAGCAAACAGAACACATGCATATATGGAACCACAGTAGGCATTATAACAGCATGCAATTTACATTGATAGCAACAGGCCACTGATGATGATATTTGAACAGGGAACATTAATATTCAAATGGTTCAATATTTGTATAACAATAGGACACATGTCCCAACAGTAGGTTTGGAGATGAACATACCCATTTACTGTGTATGAAATATTGGTGTAGATAGGGTGGGAGAGAGATAGAGAAAGGTCAATTAACAACTGTCTAGGCTTCAATTTTCAACAACTGTATAGATCATTACTCTACTCAGTACTATCCAGGGCTGACCTCACTGTATATCTACCTATGGCCTGGGGATGGACAGCTAATAGACACATTTCCTTACCTGGCAGACCTGTTGAGGAAATATCTGTTAGCACTAGCTGATTGTTTCTACAAATATTCACATCTTCACAGTTACATATGTGACACTGACAGGAATGCCTGGCACTCATGCTTAGGGAGTGTGGTATTGACATACTCTGCCAGGGTTTCTATCTGTCTCCCAGGTTATTGGAAACAGTGACCTTTAACCATGACAGTGTGACACTTGAGGGACATGTATCAGAACAAAGTTGTTGCTGTATGTACTTATCTTGCTGTCATTTGCAGCCTTGGGGTTGGACAGTGGAAATGTTGAACACAGAATGGGTTTGTAAAGGTTTCTTACAGCAATACAAACATTTCCTTACCTGGCAGACCTGTTGATGAAATATCTGTTAACACTACCTGACTGGTACTACACATATTCACATCTTCACAGTTACATATGTTACACTGACAGGAGTGCCAGACATTCATGCTTGGGGGGTGTGGTACTGACATACTTCACCAGGGTTTTTATATGTCTCCCTGATTATTAGGAGCAGTGACCATTAGCTGTGACAGTGTGATGCTTGAGGGACATGTATCAGAACAAAGTGCTTGGTGTATGTACTTATCTTGTTGTCATTTGCAGCCTTGGGATTGGACAGTGGATATGTTGGACATAGAGTGTGTTGGTAAAGCCTTCTTACAGCTATTGCAGGTTAATAGGTAGGTACTAGGCTATTGACCCAAGGGCCTATGTAAGCCTAGCCAACAAGGTTCCCTGGTTTACACCACCCAATAAAGTTATTTTCCTGTGCCACTGTCGAGCAGAGACACAGAAGTGATCCCCGGGGTGTATTTCTTATTTCCCATCCACTCATCAAGATTTTTCTTGAAGAGTGCTAATGAAGAACTTTGCTTGACATAGATGGGTAGCCTGTTCCAGAGTATGGGAAGTCTCTGGGACAGGAATCTATCCCTGCAGCATGTCTTGTTTATTGTGGTGACAAGATTTAGGTCCCTAGACCATGTAGCTCGGAGGGATTGGGATTTCTTTAGGTGTCATGTCCATCAGCTCTGTGTTTGACATAGCTTTATATGTTAGGTAGAGATCACCTCAGAGTAAGCAATATGCTACGGAGTAAAGCTGGAGTTTTTTAGATGGTCAGTATAGGGCATCTGTTTGAGGCCAGTAATCCTCTTTGTAAGGTACTTCTGTGGCCTTTCCAGCTGCTGCAGATGTCTTGTGAGGTACATTCCAAAAAGGAATGTTTGTACATTACAAACATTTCCTTACCTCACAGACCTGTGGAGGTAATTTATATTAATACTACCTGACTGTTTATACAAATATTCACATAGTCTTGTGTGACAATATGCATTCAGTGTACTACCACTGCCAGGATTTGAAACATGCCTGTTTATGCAAAAAGGTACACCACAGCTGTGTGTCATCACAATGAGCTACTGAAAGGTTGCTGACTCATGCTTGACTTTTTTCTTCCTAGTATTCTGTGGTTTGCACAATCTGACCTTGTAGTTAGACAAATACCCTAGATAATGACAACTGCACTGCAATTTTTAGACCACAGATATGTGTTAAGTTTTCAGTAATTGTTGCACAAAACAGTTATTTTCTACTAGAATCACATAACTCTGCAGAACTTGTACACATTTATATTCCTACTACAATATGACAAAGTAAACACAACAGTCTTGTTTTTTTATTTTTATTCAATGTTACTGAGACAGACCTTTATTCACCTAACAGTCCTTTATTCATTGCACACAGTGCATAGCTTACCTACTAGTTGTTAACAATCTACTACTTTCTGTTTATTTTCCCTGAATGCTACAAACTAGATTTTTACTCACCAGCCTCCATGCACAGCCTTAACAGCCTGCTGGCATGTGCATCAATATTCACAGCCCTCTCATCTGCAGATGTACAGGAGATAAATAAACATGTATGCATACCTATTGATTACAGTCAGGCTGGAATTTGCGGGAACACTAATTGATACTGATACATACACACGTCTGGGACATTCCGTGCCCATGTATCTTGGATCCACTGGTCCAAGAGATCCCTATTCCTATGCTTCAGATCAGTGTAATGGTGCTGGACCTGCCCACCAGTCTGAGGAAAACCAGTAGCACTGGTGAGATCATGTGCAAGATGGTCCAAGGATTCCACTTTGTACTGGGAGTCCTGGTACTGGTCCTGCAACAGTCTCCCTTCATGGTCTTATATGAGGAGTCCAACCATGAACCTGGACTCCTGAATGCCCCAACAATGTGCCTGAAAGTGCACACCCTCACCAACGCCAGCCATATTGCCTGCAGTGATCAGCTACAACTGGTTATGGTCGTATTCCCACCTGCAGGGTTTAAATATGGCTGGATTTCTGCTCTTTGCCGTGAATGGCTGATTTTGAATATGCTGAGTTAAGCTAAGTGATGGGCAAACCCGCTTAGCTAAGATAAGCATTGCTTAAATGGGTAGATGCTAAGCACCACTTACCAGTGCACAAATCCGCTTAGCTATGCTAATTATTGCTAAGCATTTAGATTTAAGCAATGCTTACACTGGCTAAGCATAGCTGAGCAAAATTTAGCATTGTTCAGCTTTCATTTTATAGACTGCCAGGATTGTGGGGTTGATTCCTTATTAATGACATCTTATGATGTCTATGTTTACCTTCCATAACCTACCCCTATGTGCTTTCATTACATTATATTCTTGTGTGTCTATATGTATGGGACACTTGTGTTTATATGGGAGTTTCACATCTGTACTACACTGACACCTCACATTAGGACCTGCTACACTACCCTGGTTAACATATATATATATATATATATATATATATATATATATATATATATATATATATAATATTTGCTACCTATTTATAAAAAAAGATATTTTAGTGCTGCTTTCACATATAAAAATAAATGGACTGCATTGGGGCTCGAACCATGAATGATTGCATGCTAAGCGAAAGCTGTAACTACCGCACTATCTCAATTTGGGTGTTTTGGCTGTATATTTCTATTTAGTGCCTTCTGATATTTAAGCTATGCTGAACACAGCTGTGCGACGGGCACACCTGCCCAGCTACGCTTAAACTTTAGTGGGGATGGGAAAAAATATATTTGTTTTATTTGTCTTAGATTGGGGATATGCACATAGCTAACAGCCATACCTTTCAACCTATTAGAGCATAAAATCTGGACAAAGCCTAACATGATGGGGGTACAAAGAGGGACAGATTTTAAATATTGCTCTTACAAACTTGAGTTGATAGAATAATATTTTTTCATTAGCCATACTTTTTTGAAGGATGTGGAGTCTTAGACTCAAATGTTTGTCATTATTTTATGACATCTATCCTCAGCTCTTTGCCAGACAAGTACAGATTTTAGAAGGAACACACCTAACATATGTGGCAAAATCTGCATTCTGCAAAAATCTGTACAGTTGTGAGGTATGCAACAGTGTCCATGGACACTCTTAGAGCATAACATCTGGACAACACCTAACACGATGGGGGGGACAAAGAGTGACAGATTTAAATATTGCTCTTATAAACTTAGAGAGAAAGTTGATAGAATAATCGGTTTTGCATTTGCATGAATTTTTTGAATGATGTGGAGTCTTAGACTCAAATATTTGTCATTATTTAATGACTTCCATCCTCTGCTTTTTGCCAGACAGGTATAGATTTTAGGAGGAACACACCTAACATATGAGGCAAACATTTGCATTCTGTGAAAATCTGTACAGTTGAGAGGTATGCAACAGTGTCCGCGGACACTGTTTTTATTTTCAAAGTGCTGTATGGCACTTCCTGAGTGCAGGGGGCATGTTTACTGTACGAGCACTTCTCAGACACGCCTCCTGAACTTGTTCATGGATCATATCTGTGTAGGTTACACAGCAGCGCACCTTCATGAATATGCAAGGCTCACTGCTGTTCTGCATGGACACAATCCGCTCTGTACAAGAATAGTCTTATTCTTGCATGGAGGTTTACTGAATCCTGAGGTAAATGGACAAAACAGATCTAACAAAGGGAAATGGCTAACAGTGCAAAAAAGAAATGGCTATCTTGTCACAAGAGTACACCCTGGTCTTCTCAGAAACTGATAAGGAAACAGAAAACTCATGAGGTCCACAATATTCTCTGGAACTTATTAAGGGACAGAAATGTTTGCGGTTCACAGTAAAGCCACAGATATGCCAAGAATGTTTCAAGAAGACTTAAACTTAGACTGTATAAAATTAATTGAAAACAACTGGTTGGGAGGACATTTGATCATGAACTGAGTCATTTGAAGATGTGCATTATATCTGGCAGTAATCCATGTTATAAAGAAAATGTTAATATCTCAACAGTAGTGTTTGTTTGGTCATATTAATAAATATTATATGAAGTATGAATACAGTTGTACAGTGTCTTGATCTGTTGTTTGCTATTTTAACAGTGGTGAGCCAGACTAGATTTGAATCTTTTGCAATATATTTGTATCAGTTCACTACAACAAACACTTGGTTATCCCATTGGTGCCAACATCAATACAGTCAGTAATGACCAGCTCGGCAGTAACTTCCAAGTTTTGGTGAAGCCGAGATTTTGTCTCTGCATCTTCTCCAAGATATCGCACCATCATTTTCAACAGAGAGGGAATTTCCAGCTTTCAGTTTCAGTCAACAGCCTGATCACCTGTTAGCCATTTCTGAAATATGGTAAGCCTCTTTCTGAAATAACATGGATGCCATCAAGGGCATAAGTGTAAAATGCCCACACACTGTGGTACTAGATCAAACACCAGATAAAGTCTGGACATTACTATTCCAATGGTATGAACAAGCTAGCAGCAAAGTTAAAAAGTAACAAAGCATTGTTTGGTACTATCAAACATGATAAAGTGTATCTTTTTAAATGGGTACAGTGTTATGATCAATATTTGCAAAAATATAAAACACTTGTTGAATGTATAAACTGTGGAGATAAATATCATCGATTATGTACAAAATGTCGTAAAACTGGTTCCAAAAGATAACATAATTTACACAGGACAGGCTAGATATGGCATGTGAAACAAAAGGTCATTCTGTAATGCCAATCTCCATCTATGGAATTTTTGCCATTTTTAGATAAAAACAAAACTTTAGTGTTTGGGGTATTTGGGGAAACAGCAGAAATGTTTAATGCTTACTGTCTGCAGTGGAATAACATTACTAACAATAAGGAACTTTCAGACAAAGATCTGAAAGGCAATTTAAGAAAGATTAATGAAAAACAAATGGAAATGTTAACAAATCATGACATAGAAGTCAAGAAACATGTACAAGATGTTATTGCATTTTGGAAAGGGATAAAGCAGCAATACATGCCACCCCTAAGGCTCAGTTGAGGGGGGAGATCAAAGAGAAACACTTAGACAATAGTTAATTAACGGAAAACAGAAAGTCCTGGAGATGGTAGATAAAGAGGCAGAACTATAAATAAAAATAGGAGAATCACAGAAACAATTAAATGAATGTAAAGCTTCAGAGTCAGAATTACAAAAACAGTTACAGGAGCTTAAAGCGTCAGACACCATTAAGTCTGAGGATGTATAACTAGTGACAGGCACTTCAGTTTATCTATACCAGCAATCTTATCTGCTACAGAAAATACCTCAGTGGAATGATAAAACATTTTTTTTTTAATATTTATTTATTTATTTAACATTTGTTGACTGGCAAAGTCCAAATAGGACAGAGCCTATTTTCACGGGAGGACAGGGGAGAAATTCTCCAGACACATGGCATTGGAATGTAGAAAGAAACTGAAGTTCCTGGAGGAAACCCCCACAAACACAGGGAGGACATGCAGACTCTGCACATAAGGCACCCCAGCCAAGAATTGAATGGAATGAAATGATTCTTTAAAATGATGTATTTTAGTTGTTGTTGTTGTGTCTTTCGGCTTTTTCCCAGTTAGGGGTCGCCACAGCGGAACTCCAGTCCGCTAATGATTGGTAGTTGATTTTTACGTGCCAAGTTAACAGCCCAGATGCACAACCTTCAACGAAGGTATATCCATTCACGCATGTCTCCATGCAGAAGACACTCTAGCTGAGAATCGAACCGGACAGCGTCGTATTGGGAGGCGACAACGCTGTATTCCAAAATATTACAATACTTTCTTTGTTGCTAATGAATGTAATCTTGATTCAAAATTAAACGGAATGATGGCTGTGCTCTTGGCATATTCACAGGGATAAACTCTGACAATGTTTTTTAACTTTATAGTTTCCAACAAAATGTTGGAACAGGCAGAACATTTTAAATTGGATTTTCAAATTGTTTACATTATAGATGATAGGGAAATGGAAAGACTGGAAATAAGGAAAAGGTTAATACATGCATTTTTGGAGCAAGTAAAGGGAATCCCTCAGGTGGCATGAAATGTATCTATGAAGAAACTACTGACATATTAGAGCAATGTATTCAAATGTTGATGGGAGGAAGGATCAGAAGTGGTGACAGAGACATTTTCATATATAACATTTTTTCCCTTGGCACTGATGAAGATGACTTTGAATTTGTAAGTACATTAGGATGTGGAAGAGGTAGAGTCAGATGGCGGACAAGAAAATGGATGGACCACAAGCAGCGTCAGCCCCACCAGCTCCAGTAAGCCCGGACGAAAAAGAGATGACATGTTTTTTTCTCTAAGAAACTTGGACATGTCAAACAAGAGTGTCCACATTACAAAAAGTGGAAAAACAAGCAAAGAGACAAGAGAATGTATGCTATGGAACCAGAAAACCAGGAGACATGAAAAGAAAAACAAAACCAAAAATTATAGACTGATAGTATTGAGAGTGAAGCATTTTTCAATAAGGCAAGGAGAAATTATAAAAAAAAAACCCTATGACAATGAATGGAATGTCTACGCAATGGAATATAGGGAAATCGTCTGCATAATCCAGACCACAAGAAAATACAGGCTGTGTCTCAGATATTGCAATGTCCTGCATATGCAGTGGATGAGGATGCTGATTCTCAGGATCAAGAATACAATATTTATGTAGCTGGAGAAGTCTCCAGAAACATAGGGGATGATGAAGATTCACAATAGGGGTGTGCCCCCCTGCTCAAATAGCTCATTTAGTGTTGTTTAAGTGAGGGAATAATGGTTGACCTTTGACCATTGTTTGGGTAGAGAGGATGTCATGGAAAAATGTCTTAATAGACACAGAAGCAATGATCTCTTTTACAAGCAGACACTTAAGGATTTACCCAAGAAAGAAAACTTTAATTTTGAGTTTCAACAGTAGTGCATGTATCGCAGTAGGCAGCAAGCCTGTAAAAATCAGATTTATTTAAGACAGGGATCCCATTAAAGGAACATTTTTGATGCATTCGAGTTGTGGGACTACCATAATATGGAGAGATATTATGAACAAGTTGGGAATAGTAATACATTTTTCCAACTGCATTTTGTGGAAAACAAAAGGCGAAAACAAAGTAGGCAGTGACTATAAGTGTATTACAGCGCAAGTTAACTTGATAGACAGTAAAGGAAGCAGAGTGTTGTCCCTGATAGATGAATAGAAGGATATATGGGACATCATAGAGCAAGAATTTCAAATCCTATGGACAAAATCAAAAACAGACTGTGGAAGATTAGAAGTAACAGTCATGGTAGGAAGCTCAAGGGACTTCATCCCTCCTTTCAAAAGCAGTATCCAATTCCGGCTGTAGCAGCATCTGATATGAAAAAATTTATTTTAGAACTGGAACAGGCAGACATAATCCAGAAGGGAAATAGTCCATCAAAATTGCCAATTTGTACAGTTAAAAAGAAAGATGGAAGTTAACAATAAGTAATAGATCTCCAAATGATAAATCAGTACACACAACCAAAAGTGCATTTGATTCCAGGAGTCCCAAAATTAGCAGCTCAAATAAAACCAGAAAGTCAGTGGTTCACTGTGACAGACCTGGAAAATGGATTTTTCACAGTACCACTTCAGAAAAAGGATTGGCCACCGCTTGCCTTTACCTTTGAGAATCAACAATATGTTATGACTAATTACCACAGGGATTCAAACCCACCCTGTCATTTCCCATCAGATAATGGAGACAATCTTACAACACATGAACAAGAATGACAGGGCTATGTATTACACTGATGATATTTAGATACAGTCAAAGATGGTAAAACAACACATACAACAGCTAAGAAAGGTTCTAAAGGAACTGCAAGAGGTAGGGTTTAAAGTAATCAAAGAGAAAATACAGTTCATGCCACAAGCAGTCAAATTTCTAGGAACTATTATCAGACCAACAAGGAGGGTTCCTTGGAAAGAAAGGGTGCAAGGAATTCTAGAGCTGCCAAAACCTTTGACAATTCCAGATTTACACAAATTCATGGGAATCATGAACTACAACAGGGAATTTATAGAAGATTATGCAGTCGCTGCAGCTCTCCTCTATAAAATGCTGTCAGAATAAAAAAGATGAATTAACTCTAAAGTGGAGTCGCATTGAAGAGGTGGCACTAAAAATGTTAAAGCAGAAGCTAACACAGGCAATGAAGCTGATAGCTCCCAGCAATAAACTGCCTTTTATTTTAAAGCAACAGCAGGAAAAGAAACACTTTCAGTAGTGCCATTGCAGTCATGGCCTCATGGGATATCTCCTGGAATGGAGAAACAGTTGAGATCGATTACCTTCTGCAGCCTCAAAATGAATCCAGTTGGAAAAAGGCTATCATCCCTGCATTCAGCAATGTCTGGCTATAAACTGGGGAATAAAATAGACAGAATACTTGAAAATGTTTTCAGGTATCATAGTACAAACTATGCATTAGACAATAAAAACTCTATGAAGTAACAGAGAGATAAACAAAATTAATGAGGGGGTAGTTGGACTGTTTTTTAAATGACTGGCTACATTCAGTATTAGAGAGTTACACAAAGAGACAGGGGATAAGTTTACCTATCCAATTTTATTGGATATAAAGGAAAGCCACATGACTGCATGGCAAATCTGGAAATGCCAGATAAGTCATCATTAAAAGCAGATCATGACCACCACATTCTGACTGTGTATGTGGATGGTGCTTGATTCTGGAAGGCTTGGAAATATTATACTGGATTTGCAGTACTGACCATGAAGAAGGGAGACAAACCAATTCTAGTCAAATTACTAGGATACATGTCGGCAGAGAGGGCAGAACTGGAAGCAGTAAGGTATGTTCTGCAGCATTACCATCTGGTGAATATTTACAGTGTCAGTGCCTATGTGGTAAATTAATTGAGACTACATATGGCAACGTGGGAAAGGAGACAATTTGTTGATAGGGCAGTAAAACCTTTAAAGCATATTCCTGTTTTACAGGACATATGTAATTTGATCCAAAAGTATTAGTTGCAAGGGCGATTCAGTATTTTAAAACTGAGAACCTATCAAAGGACAAACAATGAAGATGCAAGAGTGAATGCTCTGGCTAATGCCAAAGCAAGGAAAGTTACTAAAAAGGGAGAGCCTCTATACCCTGAAGAAACTTAAGGGGAACTCCAGTTCTCCATACAGTCCCTAGAGGAGGTGAAAAAATAGATGTGTATTTGGATAAACTCTAGAAGGAAAGGGTAATACTAGAAGAATTGGAACAATGTGAGTTAGAAAGCAATGAAGTATACAGGTATTTCAGCATTTTTCATACACAAAAGGGCTATGTTTACCATGCATTAAGTATCAACTGGCAAAACAAGTAGTGGGGTTTAAGCACGAGAATATGGGACATATAGGGAAGGTGAAATTATGGCCAGTGGTGAAAGAAAGGTATTGAAATCCAAATCTGAAAAAAAAACTGTGTAAAGTAGTGCAGAATGAATGTCTGATATGTCTTCAGAGAAATGCAAAATGTAAAAATCCACAGTTGCACAGGGTACCCATGGCAGATGGACCATGGTACGCAATACAAATTGACTATGTAGGACCTCTGCCTCTGGCAAAGGGCAGATATTGCTATTTGCTGGTGGTGATAGATGTATTTTCAAAATGAGTGGAGCCATTTTGACCAAAGGAATGATAGCCAAAGTGACAGTGGAAGCACTAAGAAAAAATATATTTTGTAATGAGGGGTGGCCCAGGGTGATAGACTCAGACAATGGACAAAAGTTTTCAGTAAAATGATGAAAGAATTATGTGATATGTTGGGAATTCAACAAAGATACTATGTACCATACCATCCACAATCAAATGGGATAGTGAAAAGAATGTACAGAACTTTGAAGGACAGGTTAAAAAAGATGTGCATTGAAAAAGCAAATGATTAGGTAAAACATTTACCTAATATTCTGATGGGAATCAGATCAACACCCAATAGCAAAATGGGCATATCCCTATTCGAGGTGATGACAGGCAGGAATATTCTCCTAGAGTTCCCTTTTGATCTTGGAGGTCTGCAGTGAAAGGTCACTTTGGAGGCAGCAAAGTATCAACAATGAATGGAAGACCTACAAGAAATATGCCAAGGCATAGCCAGAGAGCAAACATTCCATTTATTGAAAAAAGTTGTTATATTGCTAGAAAACATTCAAATTGGAAGCAAAGTCATAATAAAAACATTCAGTTAAACTGGTCCATGGGACAGTAATTGGCAAGGACCTTTTGAAGTATAGAAATTCATTGCACCTTTGGTCCTAAAAGTAAAAAAAAAAAAAACGTAAAAAAGCCTAAGAAAAATGTGCTGATACATAGAGATCAGTGCAAAATAATAAAACAAAGAAAGCTGAGTAAGGCAGATAAAAGATAATCTATTTATCCATTTTATAGATGCTGATTTACTGGTTTGGAAAGACAATAATGATAGATTAAGAAGGGAAGAAACCCTTGTTGATAACCCCCCCTCCCCCCATAAAAAAAAACATTCAAAGGAAAATTAATACAGTTAGTTAAAATAATGTAAATAACAGGTTTGGTATAAGGGATGGCAATGCAGTCAGCACTAAAAGAGAAAAAGAAACAAAAGGCTACTACTGTTGGAGGCAGCAAAGAACATTATGTGAGGGGGAATACTACATTTGTGACACTAAAATAGATGAGGGTAAGGTGGTTCACACAGCTTATCTAGATCTCGCCAAGGATTTCAACACCATCCCCCACTCTGGAATTATAGATAAGATCACTAAACTAGGTATAAATCCCTATGTCACAAGATGGGTTGCCAACTGGCTCATGGACAGAACCCACACTGTGAAAGTAGCAGACTCCAAATCTGACTTCAGACCAGTGACAAGTGGAGTACCACAGGGTTCAGTCCTGGGTCCTCTCTTGTTTGGTATCTGCTTCTCTGAAGTACAGGCTAACACAGAAGGTCTTTGGCTAACAAATTTTGCAGATGACTGCAAACTAGGAGCCATAATCGAAACTCCTAATGATGTGGACACACTACAAAAGGGCCTCACTGAGACAGTTGCCTGGTGTCAAAGCCATGGCCTGAAGCTCAATGCCAAAAAGTGTATTGTCATCCCTTTTGGTAAAAAAATCTGTACCCATGAACTACCATATAAGTGGTAGTCTACTTAATGCCAAAAGTGTGATAAGAGACCTTGGGACACAGGTGGACAGTAGTCTCTCCTTTGATAATCACATCACCACAGTTGTCAGGAAATCCTTCTAGGTGGCTCACCTAATCACAAAAGGTTTCTCATCCAGAAAAAAAGAGGTCATTGTTCCCCTCTACTAATCACTCATTAGACCCATTAGAGAGTACAATTCCCCTTTTGGTATGTACCTCACAAGACATCTACAACAACTGGAAAGGCCACAGAAATACCTCACAAAGAGGATTACTGGCCTCAAACAGATGCCCTACACAGACCGTCTAAAAAACCTCCAGCTTTACTCCGTCACATATCCCCTACACAGAGGTGATCTCCGCCTAACATACAAAGCTATGTCAAACCCAGAGCTGTTGGACATGCTCCACTTAAAGAAACCCCAATCCCTCCAAGCTACACACTCTAGGGACCTAAACCTTGACACCACAATAAACAGAACATGCTGGAGGGATAGATTCCTTTCCCATACTCTGAAACAGACTACCTATCTATGTCAAACAGAGCTCCTCATTAACACTTTTCAAGAAAAATCTTGATGATTGGATGGGAAATAGTAAATTCACCCCAGAGATCACTTCTGTAGCTCTGCTCGACAGGGGCACAGGAAAATAATTTTCTTGGGTGGCGAAAGCCAGGGTACCTTTTTGGCTAAGCTTATATAGGCCCTGAGGCTAATAGCCTAGTACCTACCTATGAACCTATGAACTTATAAAGTATATACATGGCTTTTCATGGAATGGGCAGTAGCCTGTTCTCTGGGATATGTAATACAATTAATGAGAATGACTGATAAATTACCCACATGCAGAATAAGAAATGTGAGGAAAAAAGGGAGAGGTAAGAAACAACATTGCCAATTTAGATCAATCATTAATTTAAAAATGTTGCAGGAGAAAAAGGTTTAAATCATATGGATTTGGGAGATGATGCAATAGCAGTGACAGGACTATTACCAGCATATGGGGCTGTAAAAACATATGGGTGTTGAGAAAACTCAGCAAGCTATATTACCCAATGCTATGTATGGAGCCATACACAACAGTGGAAATGACTGCTACAAGGGCAATGGTCCTACAAAATACAATGTCACTTGATTTCTTACTGGCTTCCTCAGAGCTATGTGCACCATTATAGGCAAAGAATGCTGTACATATATTCCAGACAAGTCAGAATCTATATGGGAACATTTTCATAGGACAGCTGAAGTATCTGTAAAATCCAGGAAGACCTGGACCAGTGATTGGAGTGACTGGCTAAGTGGATTGTTTTCTGGATGGTGAAAAAACATCTTCACAGCTTTAATAGCATTTGTAGCAGTTATTTTTCTGTTTATGATAACATGTATGAGTATTAAAATCTGTATCAATAAAACTGTTAACCAGAGTTCTGTTGTAAATGATGTAACTGGTAATGAAAATCACATAAATAATGAAGACTTTTTTTGTTGTAAAAATTCAATTTTTTGATTTTTAAAATGAAAGGGAGAATTGATAGATATTGCATAAAAGCAAAGTTGTCTTCCTTCATAGTAACAGTGTAATATTTTTAGACATAGTATGTAATACAAAGGCTGCAAAGTATGCAGAAAGAAATATGCAGCAAGCAAGTGTGATTAGCCTGGCAAAAATGTGTTTGCAGGAACAAGATACACTGCGGGCTTAAACCATTAGTAACAGATGGCTATGGACTTCTAAAAAATAGAGGCCTGCTTAAGTAGCATGATAAGCTGTGTACATCCTGGATCCTGGATTTGATCCCATCCATTCAGCGCATCAGGCAATGAGCACCCTTCAGCATTCCTTGTTTCCATAGGACGTACAGGTTTTACAGTATTGAGTTGCTAGCCTGAGGCCCAGCCCTCCTCAGAGGGTGCACCACACACTCACATGCACATACTCACACCTAGGGCCAATTTACAGTGTCCAGTCCATCTACTTTATGTCTATGGAATGTGGGAGTAAACTGGAGCACCCAGAGGAAACCCACACGAATGCAGGGAGGACATGTAGAATCCACACAGAAGGCACCCCAGCCGAGAATCAAAACAGAGAACCTCTTGCTTTGAGATGACAATGTTAACTGCTACGCCATTGCACCATCCAATCAAGATACATACAAAGACTCTATTGACAGAACAGCTCTAACAAAGGGAAATGGCTAACACTGCAAAAAGAAATGGTAATCTTGTCACAAAAGTATACGCTTGTCTTCTCAGAAACTGATAAGGAAACAGAAAACTGGTGAGGTCCACAATATTTTCAGAAATTGATTAAGGGACAGAAACTGGCATGGTCCACAGTAAAGCCACAGATATGCCAAGAATGTTTCAAGAAGATTTAAACTTAGAGTATACAAAAGTAACTGAAAACAACTGGTTGGGAGGACATTTGATCATGAACTGAAAGTCATTTGAGGAGGTGCATTTTATCTGTCAGTAATCCATGTTATAAAGAAAATGATAATATCTCGACAGTAGTGTTTGGTTGGTCATATTAATAAATATTATATTAAGTACTAATACAGTTGTACAGTGTCTTGGTCTGTTTGCTATTTTAAAAATGGCCATTAGAATCCAAGTTAAAATTAACATTCAGAGTAGAGGAAAGTATATACATTCATTGTTTTTATAAAGTGAATATGTACAATACAAAGTTAACAATAACAATAGTAGGAAGCAATGCATAAAATTAACCATGAGAGACTAAAGACTGGTGACTTAGAATAATATTAAGTTAAAAAAGAGGTCAGGATGACAGAGTAGAAAGGAAAGTAATGCAATACGATTAGACAGTACTGACAGAGGAATGGAAAGGGAGGTACTAGTTGTGAAGGGGAATACTGGTGTTAGTAATAGAACTAAAGCTACTGAATGAGATGGTGTTAGAGCAAGCAAAAACAGGGGTGATAACAGTCAAATCAAATACTGCCAGCAACAACACTTAGGTTCATAGGTTCATAGGTAAGTACTAGGCTATCTGCCCAAGGGCATCTATAAGCCTAGCCAGAATGTGTTGGCTTTCACTGCCACCTTAGATTAGTTCCCTGTGCCTCTGTCCAGCAGAGCCATTAGTTCCCTGTGCCTCTGTCCAGCAGAGCCACTTGCAGTGATCCCCGGGGTAAATTTTCTGTTTCCCATCCACTCTTCAAGGTTTCTTTTGAAGAGTGTTAGTGAGAGGCTCTGCCTAATGTAGATTGGAATCCTGTTGCAAAGAATGGGAAGTCTCTGGGACAGGATTCTATCCCTCCAGCACGTACTATTTATTGTTGTGGTGAGGTTTAGATCCCTAGAGCATGTGGCTCTTGGGGTATTTTTTTTTTTAGGTGGAGCATGTCCATCAATTCTGGGTTGGACATGGCCTTGTATGTCAGGCAGAGATCACCTCTGAGCAAGCGGTATGCAACTGAGTACAGCTGGAGTTTCTTCAGTCGGGCTGCATATGGCATCTGTCTGAGGCGAGTAATCCTCTTGGTGAGGCACATCTGTGGTCTTTCCAGCTGTTGCAGGTGTCTCGTAGGGTACATCTCAAATGGTCCAAACACAAACCCTCGCACGTACGGCTGCCCGGCCAACCAACCTTGTAGAAAACACCAAAAGCCAGCAAGATAGTATCACCATTTAATCAGAGGCAAAAAAAGCGGACAAAAATGTCCGAATTCAAAAACTCATACTAGTTTCGGCACCAGCCTTCATCAGTAAGTGAAAATAGTCAAAAAATCCATAGTCAACGTCAGTTTAAATATTGAGGTAAACCAATAAAAAGAAAGACATTTGCATATGGCTTCTGAGTTAGATTTAAAGCAACATGACACAATTGGTTCAAATATATATCCCCATACAATACAGATACTCATAAGCTATAGTTCTAATTATGAACTAAAATAACCTAAAACAAATTGTGACATATTGTTTATACACATAATAATAATATAATCTTATGTTGCATAAGGAAAAGTGTGTCTAAAGTGCCATGTAATGAACAAATGTGTCAAAAATGTAAAATGGATTATAAATGGTCATTGAGACCTGGAGGAAAAAGGGCTCCTAAGTGTGTGATCCAGTATCTTTCTTTATGGCTTAGAATGCCTTGCCATCCTGTCTGGTTTTGCCTGTTTCCTGTAATTTTATCTATGATGGTAAACATAAACTGGGCACTGGGATGTTTGACTGTATGTAGGTATAGTGCATTTGATGCCTTGTGGTTACGTATGTCACTACGATGTTCCCCAATTCTAATACGTAGTGAACGTGAAGTCTTGCCAACATAGAATGATTTACATTGACATGTAGCCAAATATATAACCCAGCTGGTGGAACAATTACCAAAAACCTTGATATCATACACTTTGCTGGTGTTGGAGCTCGTAAATTGTTTGAGCTGATTGACATGAGCACAAGATACACAATGTCCACACCTGAATGTTCCCAGTAATTCGTCCCCCATTATAGTAAGTTGTTTATATTTAGCTGCCCCACTTTCTTTATGTTTATAATGGGAAAACAGGGTGCCTAATGTTTTGCCACGTCTAAATGAGAATGAACACTGGTTGTCTAAAATCCCCCTCAAAAAGTCATTTGCTAGTAAGATGTTCCAATTTTGATTCACCGCTTGCCTGACAGTTTGATGATTTTTGCCAAGTGTAGTGATTAATCTAACTTTAGAGCTATTAGTGTTTTTGCTCTTATCCCTATATTCCAACAGTGTCTTCCTTTCTTGATTATCCGAATAGGTCTTGGCTAGTTCAATATCAGAAATGCAATAGCCCCGGTCCAGGAATCTAGTTAGTAAATCGGCTTTGGCTGTAGAATAGTCCTGTGAACATGAATTGATTCTCCGAATTCTCAGATATTGAGATTTAGGGATGTTCCGGATGGTGTGGCGTGGATGCATACTGTGAGCATGTAACAAGGTGTTAAACTGGGGATATTTCCGGTAAATTTTTGTATTGAGTGTGTTATCACTGTTACGATATACTGTAACATCCAAAAAGGTTATAATCTCTCTATGAAATGTAATAGAGAATTCAATCCCCCAAATGTTGTTATTTAAATGTTCCAGAAACTCCTGAAGATAATTCGCATCCGCACGCCACACCATCCAACAATCATCTAAATATCTTCTCCATATGTCTATTTCCACAAGATATAAATTGTGTAAAGGGTTGTAAATCAGGCATTCCTCAAGGTAGGCCATAAAAAGATCTGCATAGATGGGGGCAAAAGAAGCCCCCATCGCCGTACCTTGTAGTTGCCAATAGCAATCACCCTGGAAATAGAACACATTTTTGTTCAAAACATGTTCGGTAAGACAAATAAGCAAAGTATTGAAACCCGGAGAATACAGTTCTGATTTGGCAAGCCAATATTCAACAGCCTGAAGCCCAGCCCAATGCGGAATACTGGTATAGAGCGATTTTACATCCAGTGTACACATTATCCAATGAGGTTCTAGTTGACAATCCTCAATGATTTGCAAAATTGCGTGGTATCCTGAATTCTTGCTCTGACCAGGGACAATAATGGTTTTAGAAATTGGGTGAGAAAAGCAGACAATGGTTCTGTAAGAGAACCATGGCCAGAAACTATAGGCCTGCCTGGTGGATGTGTAAGAGATTTGTGTATTTTAGGTAATAGGTACAGAATTTGTCTATCCGGTTCCTTCACCTGTAAATGTTGAACCGTTTTGTTCGTGAGTATACCCTCCTCCAATGCAGATTGTAAAACAGATCTATCTCTTTTTTAAATTTCATTGTTGGATCAATATCCATTTTCATATAGCAATGTCTGTCAGATAATTGTCGTAAACCCTCATTTATATAGAAGTCCATGTTTAAGATCACCACTGCACCCCCCTTGTCAGCTTGTAGTATTGCTATATTTTGGTTGTTTCTAAGTTCTGACAAAGCCACTCTTTCGTGGAAGTGATGTTATCCCTACCGTAGCAACTTCAAAAAGAGGAAAATGTAAATCCTTTAACACCGCTTGTTGAAATATCGCTACATTCTTATTCATAGGTGGCTGAAATGATGATTTGTGGAAGGTGAAATCAGTTGATCTTTGAGCATTAGAACTATCCTGTTCTGAAAAAAACAGTTTAAGGTTGAGTCTACGACAAAAGTCAATGACATCTAATGAGGTTTGGTATTCATCACAAAAAAAGCTGGGAACAAAGTTTAACCCTTTATTGAGAACTTGTTTTTGTTCTGATGTTAATACATGATCCGATAGATTCAACACATTTTCAAAAACTTGTGTGTCTACTTGAGTAATGCCTGAATGAGTCCCGTCATTGAATCTGTAGATATATTTGTTTCTATGTTTCCTCCCCCCTCTGGATTTCCTACCATGTCTAAAGGGTAATGAGTGTTGGTTTTCTTCTTAAGTGGAGAATTGACAGTGTTGGCATATTCACCATCGGTGTTAGATGACTCCTCCCCTGAGGTACTTGTTTGAAAATGATCCCTATTCTTTAATATGGATCTGGGCCTTTTTCTAGTCCTGCCCCTGCCCATGGTAGGGACATTATCTTGAAACCTCACAGATCGTTGTACTTGAAATGGGTGTCCCCTTTCATAATCATTACTATCTCTGTTGAATTTCTTTATTTTTCTGTCTCTGATGATTTTATCATAGGATGTTAGCTCCTTGGACAACCTGTCTAGATACTCAAAATATTTGGGACTCGATTCATGTTTTTTACATGTATTTGCTAGATTCTTAACTTCTGAAAGACATATATCTATTGTTCTTTCATAATATGAAGCTAGGATCTTTACAAAAACCATGGAACCTTCTCTAAGTGCTGCATCCCATTCATCATTAAGCCTCTCTTCAGATCTGCTTACAAGTGGGTGCAATTTTATCCGTAGTCCTCTAGGTGCAATATTTTTGTGTAAATAGGCTTTAAATAGCCGAAGATGCCAAATGTTGGCTCTTAATCCTTTCAAACCTTTTTCCAAATCCCGAAAACAGAACTCACAATTGTCTGTGGGATTTGTAACAGGTTGAGTGGGGTTGCTGCTTGGGGCTTGGTTAACACCAAAAATAGCCAAGTCTTCCCTATCAGCACACAGCCCCTCCAAGATCTTATCTAGATCCATACTATCTAACAGATGTCCAAGGAGCAAACAAGAAAAATCCAATACTACAAAAAATTATAAAAATTATGAAAAAAGATAGGCAGGGACAGGGCCAGAACTACCCAGAAAAAATATCAAAAAAACTTGGATGTTTAAATACCACCAAGGTCAGTTTCAAATCAATGTAACCCTCAGTATGTATAAATGAGGAATCATCCAAGGACAAGTAGGTTAATAATATCCAGCCAATAAGATATCTGTCAAAAATTAGCACAAATATAATATTACCAATCTCTAAATATATTTGAAAGCACTACTCAGGACATAGGTCAAATATTGTCCTGTGAACAGTGATGGAAAAACCAAAATATATATAGAGTTAGTTACTAACAAGTCTTATTAGAATCTCTGCACTCTCAAACCATGTGTAGTTAACTTGGTATCAAAAGAGGGGTTCAAACCCATAACATAGAATATATAGATATGACATGCGAACAGTATCATGAACAAGACACCAATTTGACTCAACCTGTGTACACCAAAAGTTCTAATGCATTCCCGTAGAAAAACCTACTTGACTGTAATGCACACAAAAATGAAATGTGTTGTTATCTAGAAACATTTCAAAATAATGAACCAACTTTTTGAAAAAAATATTAAGTACCCATGACATGGTTATAACCTCTAAGCAAAACCTGTCCTAAACCTTATATGCACTACACTTTATAAACCAGCACAATGCATACTGCTCAAGACAAAATATACATGATGTAAAACCCACATGTATCCACGAGCAAGACCACTGTTACTGTACAAGATTACTGATAATGTACTACGGTATAGAACAAAAATGTTTAAAAAAATAGTACAACCACCAGCACAGTTGTAAAGTATGATTGTTATATAAAGGACCAAAATTAGTCCTTAAGGTAAATATAAGAAGTTTGAATCACTGAAATGGGAAATTGGTACTAATATAGTTCCAAGCAAAATTTCTTAATATAAGAATATTTGCAATAACAACCAAAGATGGTATCTGAGTAGTTAAAGAGTGTAAGATCCATATAATGTGATCAAACTCCAGATAATAAACCCACTCATACCAAAATATCCAAATCCCAAACAGTGGATATGAGTATATGTATACCAAAAAGCAATGTCGCTCTAAAACAACCAAATCCAATCCCAACCCCCAGACAGTTAAATTTCTAAATAACTACAAAAAATATTTGTTCAGACTAAATATATAAACGACCCAAGAATGTTAAAGAACTGAATCCTTGACAAGACCAGATTGAATTGGAATCAGGTCAGATTTTCAATAAGTACAATAATCATGCCACCAAGCGTTGTAGCCCCAACATTCAGCTGAAAGCATACAAAACATTGTTTAAATGTAGTTTAACTAAATAATGACCATTGAAAGTGACCGATAACAATAATCGCTTAGTGGAATACAATATTTAACAGTAATGCATAAACATTATCTATATAAGGTTATCAGAAAAAAGCAAACCGTATATATTGAGTCCAAAACAATCAATAAATAAAGTTCCACATAAGCCGCGATTCCTTATAGCTTGTTCTGTTGTTGACCAGTCCCGACACTGTAAAAAATGAGAAGAACAGTCTTGATGTCAAGCCCAAAAATGAAGTCCAGCCCAGAAAGTATGGTTTAGTATTGCAAAGAACCAGTCCAAAACCTGTAAACCAAATGTAACAAAGGCAAAAAGTTTGCAAAATCAGACCCAGAACGGAATATTTGCACTGCAATTCCTTTTCGGCTTGTCTGAATGTGGATGTATCCACAAAATAGTAGTAAACAAAAGACAAGCGGCTTGAAAATGAAGCCAAAATAAAATTTAAAGATGGCGGAGCCTTGAATCGAAGCCCGATATCCTCTGCCGCAAAGGCAGAATGCAAGCAAGCACACTAACCTGGGCATAAAACCTAAGTTATACTGGTCGGCTCGTCTCCATCAGTAAACAAGATATTGATAACCACAAAACTTGACAGTACCTTTTTAGAGCCGTTCAATACCTCAAGTCGCAAAATATAATCCAGACCTCGTATAAGTGCAGTAACTCAGAAGTCTCCCAAATTTGGTTGTCCAAAGTAATAAAAAATAAACGATGGTTTCAAAAGAAACCTGAACCCTTTAATCCAAATTGACGTTGAAAATGAAGATATATAGTAGTAGCCTCAAGGAAGGAGTCCTCTCCCACCAACGGTGAAACAATACGCCAACAGCGAGGAAAACCAACTGATCCAAACACAAACCCTCGCACGTACGGCTGCCCGGCCAACCAACCTTGTAGAAAACACCAAAAGCCAGCAAGATAGTATCACCATTTAATCAGAGGCAAAAAAAGCGGACAAAAATGTCCGAATTCAAAAACTCATACTAGTTTCGGCACCAGCCTTCATCAGTAAGTGAAAATAGTCAAAAAATCCATAGTCAACGTCAGTTTAAATATTGAGGTAAACCAATAAAAAGAAAGACATTTGCATATGGCTTCTGAGTTAGATTTAAAGCAACATGACACAATTGGTTCAAATATATATCCCCATACAATACAGATACTCATAAGCTATAGTTCTAATTATGAACTAAAATAACCTAAAACAAATTGTGACATATTGTTTATACACATAATAATAATATAATCTTATGTTGCATAAGGAAAAGTGTGTCTAAAGTGCCATGTAATGAACAAATGTGTCAAAAATGTAAAATAATCCATTTTACATTTTTGACACATTTGTTCATTACATGGCACTTTAGACACACTTTTCCTTATGCAACATAAGATTATATTATTATTATGTGTATAAACAATATGTCACAATTTGTTTTAAGTTATTTTAGTTCATAATTAGAACTATAGCTTATGAGTATCTGTATTGTATGGGGATATATATTTGAACCAATTGTGTCATGTTGCTTTAAATCTAACTCAGAAGCCATATGCAAATGTCTTTCTTTTTATTGGTTTACCTCAATATTTAAACTGACGTTGACTATGGATTTTTTGACTATTTTCACTTACTGATGAAGGCTGGTGCCGAAACTAGTATGAGTTTTTGAATTCGGACATTTTTGTCCGCTTTTTTTGCCTCTGATTAAATGGTGATGCTATCTTGCTGGCTTTTGGTGTTTTCTACATCTCAAATGGACCATCTATGATGGGTCTGATGAGTGATGAGTAGAGGGGCACAATAACCTCTTTTGTTCTAGATGCGAACCCTTCTGTGATTAGGTGAGCCACATAGAAGGAATTTCTAATCACCTTGGCAATATGATTAGCAAAAGAGAGATTAGTATCTACTTAGGTCCCCAGATACCTTATTATATTTTCTGTATTTAGGGGACTACCACGTATGTGGTAGTTTATGGGTACTTTGTTTTTTTCCAAAGGGGATGACTATGCACTTTTTGGCATTTAGCTTGAGGCCATGATTTTGACACCAGATATCCGTCTCACTGAGACCCTTTTGGAGGATGTCTGTATCAGCCGGATAGTCAATTATGGCCCCCAGTTTGCAGTCATCTGCAAACTTGGTCAGCCATAGTCCTCTTGTGCTTGCCTGTACCTCTGATAAGTATATACCGAACAGGAGGGGTTTCAGTACTGAGCCCTGGGTGATGCCACTTGTAACTCATTTAGAGTCAGACCTAGAGCCTGTAACTCTCACCATGTGGGTTATATCCATGAGCTAATTGGCAACTCCTCTTGTGATGTAGGGGTTTATGTTCAGGCTGGTGAGCTTGTCTATAATACCAGAATAGGGAATGGTGTCAAAAGCCTTTGCGAGGTCTATGTAGGATGTGTGGACCTCCTTTCCCTCATCTAAAGCCTTGGTAACTGTCTCAAAGAAGTCCACCAGGTTTAGAAGGCATGATCTGCCCTTAACAAAGCCAAACTGGGTAGGGTCCAATGTTTGGAGTTTCCCAATGTCTCTGTTAATGAGTTCCATGATGATGTGCTCCATAGTCTTGCAGACCAGGCTAGTCAGGCTTATAGGGCAATAGTTCCCAGAGTCTGTTATGGCTCCACCTTTGTGGAGCGGGATAACTGTTGCTGTGCACCACTCTATGGGTATGTAGCCTATAGAGAGGCTGAGTTTGAACAGTGGGTTTAGGTGATGGGTTAGTTCATTTTGGAGCTCATGTAAGACACAGCCTGGGACACCATCCGGTCCCATTGAAGCTGTGTTTTTGGCTTTGGTTAGGGCTGATTTAACCTGTGTGTCAGTGATTGCTGGGGCTCTCCATTCTTCTGGTATGGTTATTGGCCCTTTAGGGGATGTGAGGGGGGTGAAGTTTGCACTAAATCTGTCTGAGAGAATGTTGGCAATATCAGTCGTTCAGTGTATTTTGTGCCATTCTGTACTAGCTCAGAGCAGATCTGAGAGTTTCCACTTAGGTTCTTGACATTGCTAAAGAACACTTTGTGGTTATCTTTGGAGTCCTTGGCAATTTTTCGTTCAAAGCTAGCCTTGAATGATTGTCCAACAGATTGCCAACCAAGTCTTAGAATTCTCAAAATGCAAAATGTCTATGTCTCAGTATCTCCAGCATATACTGATAAACTCTTCTGTCTTTTCTCCAACCTTTCAAAAGAACAAAATGATGTTCTTTTGGCTCAGTGATTTATTCTTTTCAGTTTTAGTGATTTACTTATGATGTACTCGCTAAACAGTCAAGTAGTGAAGTATGTGCTGAAACATAAAGACATTAATGAAGTCTTATTACAAAATAATCCTAACTTTTTTAACCTATAAAAATGAATCAGACTGACCTTAATTAATTTTCTTTCAAACAATTTCGATAGTTTCACAAATCCAAATGATTATTTTAGTTATACAGTGAACATAAAATGGTACCATTTTCCAGATTGGATCTTTTAAGAACCTAAAACAAAGCTAGGAAATCTCAGGTGCATCTTGAATTTAGAAATCTAGTGTTTTGTTTTTCTGTACAAATATAGTCACCATGAATATCAACATTTAAGGATATGTTTGCTAGAATATGCAGATATTTGAATTTTTCTACCCCTTAATGTTATTTAGTTATATTATCATTCCCATTGCTACTCAACTTCTCAAAATTATTTCAGATTTTAGCAATAGTAATTGTTAATTTCAACTGTACTTAAATTGATCAACTTTATCCAGAATGAACTGAAGATCTGTGCTGTCTGTTGCACTGATGTCTATCTTGCATGTCATTATGTCTTATGCCCAGCTGGCTCATAAAAGTAAATTTCAGAGATATCAAAAAAACAGAGAATTGGAACAGAACTGTATATCCATCCACCCTCTGTCTCCCAATGTACCACTGCTTACCACACGACTAACTGGAAATCCATTGAAATAATTGCAAAGATATTCTTAACACTTGCATTTTACAAAAGCACTTACATTGACTATGTCAAAATAACTTGAAAATCTTAATACAAATTATATTTACTTTTCATTCTTTGTATATACCATTAATGATACCTGTTCTTGCTGTAGGTAGACTGGTTAACTATTGAAACCAAAAGTGCACTTAATTCTTTGATAAGAATATTTGTTACCATGTTGGGCAACAACGTTGTTAGCTATAAGGAACTGACTGATAATGGGATTATAGTTTTGGGGTCTTGTTGGGACACCAGTCTTCACTATGGGATGGGTTACAAGAAACTTGAACAGTAGAAGGTTGCACATAGCTAGGGTAAGATTAAATATGTGAGTCAAGAACTACCTTTGTCATTATAAAAAAAAGAGATATGCCAAAAGAGATATGCCATCAATAACATTACTTAATTTAATAGTTTTTCATTTTTATATTTATCAGAATTCTTATGAAATAAATCTGTTTATTAATTAATTAATTAATTAATTAATTAATTAATTAATTAATTAATTAATTTTTGACTATATATCTTTAGCTGGCTTAATAACTTTTCTACAAATCAATACATCTAATAATATCCATATTAACTGCAAAGTAAGTCACTACAATAGTCCTCTGGAACAAACTCAAGCATATTAATATCAAAATTTAAAGTAAGAGGCAAGATGTAGAATTTTTAAAAAAATTACAATATCACAAAAACATTTATACATTTGAAAATGGCAATGATAAATAATCATTGATAATGCATTTAGAAAAACTGGATGAAAAAATATTTTTATTCAGATGACTTTCACTTCTCCAGAGATTGTACATATTGGCTGATATTGGTAGACATCAGTTTGAGTGGCCTATTATTGTTGAAATGTTCTGAAATGGGTAGTTTTGTCATTATTGGTTCATATATTTTGTTTCACTGCTTACTAGAATAAAGTTAAAAAACTACAAATTTAAAACACACTAAGTGGTCCTGTATTAAACAAAGAATATAACTTAATACAATCATGAAGATTAATCAAAGAAAATAAGCACTTATGCATTGTCCTAAAATTTGTGCAGGGACCCGATGGTTTGAAAACAGCTAACAGGTACAATTAGTCCACCACTGGCAAGATGTATTTTCTATGAATGTGGGTTTCAATGCAGTTTCAATGAATTTAAGTTTCAAGCACAGAGACGTTTATCATTGCTCATGCTAAGTCTATTTTCATTGTGAGACTGTATATCTTGTTTATCAAATGCCTATCACTGTTTATGCTATAAAAATTGAAATACAATATTTAAATTAAATCCAAATATCTGTAATCATTGCAGAAGTAAAGAAGACAGTAGTATGCACACTGACAAGTTTGAACAGTGTTTATGGTAAATGGGGGGAAATGGCCAAATAATGGTACACTATAATGGCTGTAAGTGGATCTACCTGCAGGTAAGCAGGGGGGCTTGGTGGTGGGGGTGCTGGTTAAGGGTGAGGAGGCTGGATCCATTACCCTGCCTAGGGGGCCCATTTGACCATAATTTATTTCTGGTAACAACACAGAAAATATATAAACTTTTCTTTAACATTGTGTCTTTGAAACTATAATAGTGTGCTTCAGTTGTAAGAAAAGTGACATGATGAAGAGATTTAACAATCCACAAATGCAGAGCAATTTGGGGAAAATGCAGAGTAATTTGCATATTCATATAGGTGTCACACTGAAGGTCTGCATGACTGGCAGTAAAGATGGCAACGTGAATGTTTCTCAAACAGCGACAAGAAATTTCTACTAATTCTAGGAGCTATGCTGTTATACCTACATCTTAGAGAGTTAGGCAAGCAGGAAGTAAGAAATGAAGCATTTTAATTCATAAGCTATGCTCTATAATGACATGAATATGTGTTAGGAGCATTAACAGAATCTCAAACAATGTATGCTCAAACAGAATAAGAAATGCTGGTAAGCGTTTATTGGTGTAAAATATTCATTACTATATGGCAAATCGCTATTAGTTTATCACATCACAACACAATGCAAAGGCTTTTTTTAAGAATTTACCGTACAAAGTAATAGCAAAAGTGCAGTGAATGGTATTAAACTTACAAAAGTAAGATCTAAAGGTACGGTATAAACCAGGAAAGCAAAAGCAAAAAACAATACTTGACTGGGAGATCTAAAGGAAGAATTACCTGTGTCAGTATTCAGGTCCCCTATACTTTTGATGTGTTTTAAATCATCTACTCCATTGTGATCATATGTCTATTTCAAGACCATTTTGCAGATATTTTGAGGATTATTTTGCTTTGTAAAAGCACATCACTAACTATGTCAGTACTTCCTTTGAAACAGACTAATGTTTATATCACAGCACATAGATAATAAATGATTGTCTTTAAATAAAAATAATAGTCTGCATGGGAGAAAGTCGATAATGGACTAGAGGAGATACTTTACTGCCTATAAAGTAATGGCACACAACAAATATTGGCAGGGCAAATTTAATGTTATAGTAGTCATAAATAAAGTACCATTTTAAAAACATTTATTTCTAAGATTTAAAGAAAAAAATAATAGGTATATTAATGTATCTTTGCTGAATTTGAATCTTCAGTGACATCTGTTTTGTAGTTGACTACTATTAAGTAATTGCATGCTCACCACATATAAAATGCTATTTCCCTTGCTTCTGAGGAAGGAACACATTTGTGACTACAGAACGTTCAAAAATGCTAGTAATACACTTGCCATTTCACAACACATTCCAAATGCAGTCTATGTAACTTAAGAGAAGAAGTAGCAATAAAACACAATTTCTGCAGCCTTCTGGGTTGGCTAAGGCTTTTTACCACCAAAAGCTGTTGAATTACATCACCTACTTTAAGATGAGTGTCAGCTGTTTAAAAAAAAATATGCAGGTTTTTAAGTCAGTACTGGTACTTGCATTGCAATGGCAAGGAAAATAATTACACAAGAAGCTGTTAATCGCATACAAAATGTGCAAGTTTTATACTTCAAGCTGAGTTTCCTATGCACTTAAGTTTTGCTCCTGAGTGTACTCTGTACTGTATACTTTTATCTGGGACTTAACAATATCAAGCTAGTCATATCCAGTATACAAGATACTGTAGTCTGTTTTCTTTAACTGTTCCTGTAATGCTATGTTATTTGGGATGGGGTAAACGTTTGGTCTTCTGATGGAATTGAATATAAGTGGACTTAATATAGGATTGCAGACTATTTGAGATACATTTTTAAATCATTTATGAAGTGTGTGCTTATATAGCTGCATATCATATAGTATTGGGAGCACTGAGGTCTCTTGCTAGAATGCAATTTGTCTTTATAGGAATCATATTTGACAGGATTTCCCTTCAAAGACTACCTTGAATTTTCAATATAATTAATGCTGGTCATGTGTATTGTAGGTATTTTATAAGTCCTACTAAACTGCTGTTCAAAACTGGGGAAAGTGCAGTGTACAGTGTGATGCATCCTTAAAGTAACCAATGGCTTGTGTATGCGTGTGATGTTATCTCGCTTATCATTGTTTTATATTACAGTAAACTGGGTGAATTATTACCTGAGTGCATATGTACTGCAAAATGAAGTGGTGATGGGGGCAATGGGTGGGCGAGTCACAGACATCATACAATAATATTTACGTACTTCACCAATGTCTTATGATAATACTTTGCTTCAATTTCTGTCATTCCAGCTGTCATGGTTGCTCACAGAGTAAGTGTCCACTGAGAAAACTATACTATGCAGTTGAATATTATAGCTCTGCATACAGCATGATACATCTCAATGTACATGTATGCATATTCTGCATTACTAAGGTGTAAAATGCAGCACAGAATAAACATTAGGGTTATAATGAAAAGCAATGCAGTTATCATCTGGCATTGCACATTTACTGCAACCCATCTACTTTTACCATCACTTCAGAAGGTAGTATTTCACCAGCTTATGTATTTGCAGAGTAAAACAGCTATCCCTCACCCACTTTCCTTAGTCTGACCACAACTATAGGCTACAACTGAATAATCAAGTGTATAATATTTTTTTCAAGAACCCTTAGAATAATTGCCTTTCTTCTAAAAGAAATAAGCCAGACCAGAATCCCCCAAGCTAGCCCATACTTTCACATTTTTATTGGATTCCTGAATTCATAAACATACTATGTAGCATATTTGCTATATGGACACTCTAAATGAACATTAGAAAAGGTTCAATAACTATTATCATTCCTAATATACTAAGGTAATCAAATATCTAGAATATTTCACAAAGGAAACACACACATACACACACACACACACACACACACACACACACACACACATATATATATATATATATATATATATATATATATATATATATATATATATATATAGGCATACATACATATTACATAAAAATATAGGTATAGAACGATTATATAATTATAGTTCAGTTCCTTTCCTTTTTCATGGCATCACAAAGTTTCAGATGTTTCTCCCTCGACACCTCAAAATATTTTATTCTGTTGGTTACTTCAATATGTTTCAGCAGCGGTAGCAGAAGCTCAAATATCTTTAGACCTACTTGCTAATTCTGATATACTATGTGGTCCTTTATCTTCATGCCACTCACCTACGTCCTTGGCAGGCTGCCTCCACATCCAGTGGACTGTACTTTGACTACACACAACATGGCTATTAAGTCATCCTTGTTTGAGTCAGTATGAAGGAATCATCTTGATTTGTACTCATTATCTAGTTAAGCCACATATGCAATGAATTGCTGATATAGATTATGTTAACTGCTTCCTAACTAACTAACTAACTAACTAACTAACTAACTAACTAACTAACTAACTAACTAACTAACTAACTGACTGTCTGACTGTCTGACTGACTGACTAACTAACTAACTAACTAACTAACTAACTAACTAACTAACTAACTGACTGTCTGACTGACTAACTAACTAAGTAACTAAAACAGCTGTTTTACACTATGCTACTGTATATTTTAACCTATGGATAGAATGGTCCACAGATATATATTGTTAATAAAACTGCTTCTAGACTATACAAGGCCAATTTGCAATGCTTCCACAAAGTTGAAAACCAAGTATGCAATAGTGATTAGAGAATTTGAAATCAACACCACTGTCACCAGTTATGTCAGGAGCAGGGGTTATGGAACTTGAATTCCACATTGCTGCAAAGAAATAAATATACACGTGAATAATTATTAGAGCTTGCTATTAAGAAGGAACTTAATAGGTAGTTGTATTTATTACACTGCAGTAAAGTTATTTTATTTTATCTATATTTATAAAAGCGCATTCACATCTCAATGTCTTATTAAAATTGGACTTAGCATCACAGTAGGATACTACAAAATCTCACCAAAATGACACTGATCTATGGATTGTATTTTTATATAGCATATATCATAAGCAGAATAAGGTTAAAAATAAAAATGACAGCTGGGTGCACAAGTTCCAGGATAAAAATGTGCTCAGTCCTGGAATGTGCACTCGTGCCAAGGCTGGAAAAAATGATAGTATAGAATCCTCAAGACATGACATGAAAACGTTCCATCAATGGGGTTAGTTATAGGCTCAGGAGGAAGATGGTCCTTCTGTTGTAGAAAAAAGTAATAATCCACAAAGAACACAAAAAGTGACAGGTCAGAAAAAGAGCCGTAAAGATGATAGAGTGAACTATGTAGGATAAGGAAGAAATTATGTATTGTTACTAATATGCAAGAAGCCCCAAATTTTCAGACAGAAGATATTCAAAAGGATTAAGAGAAAAATTAAGAGAAAGAAAAATGCTTGCATAAGAATAACTGTCAAAAGCTTCAAATACAAATTTGTGTTCATTAATACAACAGATTCTGGAAAAATATACATATCAAGACACTTTGAGAAAAAAACTAGAGATTTTGAAAGGTATAAAAAAGAAACATGGACATGTGAAAGAAAGAGAGCTCTGATATGGTGTGATATTCATGCAAAGAAAAAGCCAACATAATCAGTACAAAAAAAAAAAAAAAAAAGTTCCAAAGAGATTTGAAGAGAAATTCAGGCAAAGGCACCCAGGTATGGAAAATTCACAATAGAAAAAGTAAGATCACAAAGGGAGAACAAAGAACAGAATATTAGTAAAGTAGAAGTTAAACAAACAAAAGCTGAAGTTATAGAATACCAGCAAAGTGAAGGATTTAGTGTAGAAAGTCTAACACAGGTTATATTGCAGAAAGATTGAACAATGGGTCCTTAAAGTAAGGAGACAGGTGGAGTAGGAAACATCTGAAGAAGAATTACAGACATGGGAAAGAGAAAGAGATTCAATTTGATGCAATATTTATGCAAAGGTGAAAGCAAAACTAGTTAATACAAAAAAGCAACACCAAAGGTATTTGATGAGAAATACAGGCACAGGTATCTGAATATGGAAAATGTTACAATACAAAAAATAATAAAAGGGAAAAGTAGAAAAGCTGTTTAGCAGTAGAGACATTAAAGGAACAGAAACTGAAGTTATGGATTACTGTGACGTGAAGGATTTAGTGTAGAAAATCCAAATCTGGTAACATTACAGCATGATGCAAAAAGTCCCCAAATTAAGGAGAAACAGGAGAAACAGAAAACATATGATCACTTGTCACATGAAGATACTCTGGAGCCTTCAGAAGGAAACCAGCAAAAAAGTTCAGTTGAAGTTGCACAGCAAAGAAAGGAGTACGAAACAGCTGCAACTCTGATGCAGTCAATGTTGTAGACTGATAGGCTAAGGAGTTCCCATATGAAAGAACAATGGATGATGCAGGATGCAGCTGAAGAAAATATGTCACAGGAACATATTCTGGAACTTTCTGTAGAATGCCAGCAGGAAACAAAGAACAAAGAATGTGCTTTCAGTTTAGAAGAAAAAGATCAAAGGTAAGAGATATTTGATGTCATACAGATTGATAGACATGTTAAAATAGAGGAAAGAAAATGATTAAAGAAAGTAAATAATACCCAAAATGCTAGAAACAAATGAACACAATTGTTAAGATTAAAGTGGTACTACACTATTCGGGTAGTCTGTAGTTTATTCAATGAAAACACTGAAACGGTTCTGCTGTTATGACATTAGTTTACTGGATACCAAGTTGACATCTAGTTTAACAAATGAAAGGTAATACATCAAACATACTTCACCTTAGAATTATCAAAGTCTCTCATGCAAAAGAAAAAGTCCCAATTTTTATACTGTCTTTTCTGCCTACATCAGCAGTTTTGGAAATTTCCCAGAATAATATGTCTTTCCTGTCAAGCTGGTCTGCTGACAGTTTGTTTTCCATATCTTAATCATTATGTTCCTGAAGAATAACTCTTTTTGTCCTTGGCCTATCTTGCTTATCATATTGACGAGACACAGTTGCATACAACAGTTCATCTTGACCTGCTTGCAGATAATAAATTTTACAAGCTGCACAGTTTATAAGAAATAAAATATTTTACTTCTGATTCTTATTAACAATGAATGCCAAGCTATATGTTTTGCCAAGTCAGTTAAATGCATGCACTATACACACTGAAATGCAGAACATTTATTTTACATTTTCAGAAAAAATCCACTAAAATCCATTTTAACCTGTTCGTTACTCTCACAATTCTCTCTTTTCATTTAAAAACCGGAGAATAACTGTTCATTTTCAACTTCAGCTGTACACATTGAAACCTTTTCCAATTTATCTAGGTTAACCATCATGATTTTTTGGATTTTATAAGTTTTCCGCAAATGGCAACTTAGGCAGCAATTCCAGATAATTAATATGATTATAATGCCTAACACTACTAATACAAGATGTATCAACCAATTTAACAGTTTTTCCCCTGATTTTGACCAACCAGTAAAGCTATCCCACCAATTGAGAGCAGTGTCTTTTTTGGTCTTTTCAGCCAAACTAAATAGTTTATCTTTTGCAATGATGCTTAATGCATCATAATACAGAATTCTTTTACAATAATATAACCTTTCCACATAAGTGATATTAATCTGATTTTTAACTGTTTCAGACTAGGCATTTGCCGTCAGTCTACAAAAAAACCCCACAAAACATGAAGTCACTTAATGACTTTCAACTGATCTGTATGAACAAGAATCATTTTGCTTTTTTTCTTTCCTCTATCTTTGTACACTAGAGGTCCTAACTGAGCAATAATATCAAAAGGTCCTTGCCAATTACTATTCCACGGACCATCCATCTGGAACATCTTGATCAATACCTGTGTCCCAGAGGGAAGGGTTTCTTCTGGTGTAACAGGATCCTTTGACTGTAATTTGAATGCTTGCATTTCTGATAGGCTTTGACACAATTCAGAAATATCTTTTAACCATTGTTGATGCTGTGCAATTTCTAATAATGGTCTGTTTGTACTAACAGTAGGATCGAATGGCAATTGTACAGGCATTTTTCTACCTGTCATGACTTCAAAAGGTGATATCCCTGTTTTACTGTGAGGAGTTGCTCTGACACCTAGCAAGATTCCAAGCAAATCACACAAAGCTTTCATCAGTTTACTGACAAAGCCAATTATCGGATTCGATAACTCATAGCCATCCCCAATGACAAAAAATGTTTTTCCATAAGGCTTCTGATGTAGCCTTAGCCATCATTGTTTTGTAGGAATTGCTTCTACCCATTTTGAAAAAACATCAACTGCCACTAGAAGATACTTGTACCCACCTCTAGCTGGGGGTAATGGGCTTGTAAGGTCAATTTCGATGGCATACCAAGGTCTATCTGCTGGAGTTACCCTTAGTAACTGTGACTTTTTCAATTGAGCATTAACCTGCAAACATATTAAGCATTTAGCATGCACTAAATTGCAGATTTTCTTTAGCTGTTGATGCAAGTACTTGTTCTTTACAATGGGCCATAACTTTTGTGTACTCAAATGTCACAGTACCTGATGATTAAATTTCACTAACTGTCGTGCCTGTTAGTATGCTATATAAGGAAGTCTAGAACTGTCTTCAAAACATTTTGCATAATATTGCTCTGGACTTTTTCCTACAAGAGTAAATTTTTCTAACTCTTTCTGCAGTTTAAACTTAGTTTGGATCTACAGAAAATCATGCTGCAAATTCCGAGCTGAAAATGTCTATATGGCATGTACTGCAGTGGTTTTATCTGGTACACCTTAAAGGTGTTCTCTAGGATACAACTGCATTCCTTCCTTGGCTGCCTTTTTTCCCATTTGATCAGCATAGTTATTCAACTGAAAAATTTCATTTGTAGCTTTTTGATGAGCTTTTACCTTTAAGATACTGTAGCAACCCACAAGGGACTGACTACGAGCCAAATTTCAAATAGTCTGTAACACAGAAGCATGCTTGAATGGTTTCCCCATATTATCAACAAGCCCTCTCATTGCCCATGTAGACATATGCAGCTGCAGAGAATTAACTATGTATGCACTGTGTGAAAAAATATTGACAGGTGGAAAAATGCTGTAACACATAAATAACTGCTTCCAGTTCAGTTCGCTGAGCAGACATGTGTCATGGTAACTGAATCAGTTGGCTGTCCCATAGAAGGGTTTTCTGGTACTACTGCAAATCCAGTCCAGTATTGTCCATTGTCCCAAAATCGAGCACCACCAACAAAGATGGATGGCCTGTCTTCCTGAAAATCAGGAGACAGAATGGGCTTTTCTAGATTTGAATTGTGCCTAATGCATCCGTGTCATTTTCCTTCATATCCCATAAAGTTAGATAAGTAATACTTATCCTCTGCCTTTATTGTAACTTGCTTGACACTAAATAATGCCAACTATTTTGCAAACACTGCTTGACTGACGTCATCATTCAGTTTATTTAACTGAGTCTCATTTATCAAAGCCTGTATGTCATAATGTGGTGTCTGTACTATAACGTCTTTGGAGAAAGCTGTTAGGTATTCAGTTTGTTTTAAACCCCAGTAAATGGCCAAAAGTTGCTGAATGCACGAGGGATATTGCCTCTCAACATGTGTCATCTTTCTACTGATGAATGTAATGGGTTATAAAGTCTTTTCCATTCTAGCATCAGATCCCTGAGGCCACTCCTGTAAAAGCACAACAGAGAGTGTATTGGGTCCAGCTTCTGCCTGTAACACAAAGGGACTTGTTAAACTTGGAGCTATTAGTTCTGTAGCTTTGGCCAATGCTGCCTTTAAATCACAAAAAGCCATATTTTCCTTTAGTCCCTACTCCAGAAAGGGTAATTCTTTCTGGCTAAAAAGCATGTCATACAGAGGAACTGCCATGCTGGCATAATCCTCTATGAATTCCTGTTTATTATTCATAATACCCAAAAATTAGTGCAAATCTGGAATGGTAACCGGTTTATCCATTTGCAAAATTCCCTGCACCCTTTCCGAACAAGGAGTAAGCCCAGAAGGACGTAACATAGTACCTAGAAATTTTACTTCAGATTACATGAATTGTACCTTTTCACTTTTAACCTTAAACCCTGCTCCTGCAGTGCTTGAAGGACCTGTGTCATTTTAGCTAAATGCTGTTCTTTTGTTTCAGACTGTATTAGTATGTCATCAATGTAATGTAGAACAGAATCATCAGATTCTAGACCTTGTAGTATTTGTCCAACTATTTGGTGAAATATAACCGGAATGTTTTGAAACCCCTACAGTAACCACGTCATGACATACTATTCATTTTGAAAATTAAAGGCAAATCTTTGCCAATCTTTTTCCTGCAGTGGTACTGCAAAAAAACCATTAGCTAAGTCTATGACCGTAAACCACTGACTTTTTGGTTTTATTCTTGCTGCTAGCTCTGGGACCCCTGGAATCAGATGGGCCTGGGGAGACATGAATTGGTGCACTTTTCATAAATCAATAACCAATCGGTAAGTGCCATCTTTTTTTTTTTTTTAACTGGCCATATTGGTGAATTTGTAGGGCTATTTTCCTTTTGAATTATTCCCACATCAAGCCATCATTGTATGCAATTTTGCATGTCTGTTTCTGCTTCCATTGGGATCAGACACTGTTTTTGAAATAGTGGAATAAAATCTTTGTCACTACCTACAGAAACTGCTTCCTGTTGTCTCCCGCAGTCTGTGGGCCCATGAGACCACAACGTAGGGAACTGTTGTTTTACCTTTGACCATACTTCATTTTTCAGTAGGGCTGACAGTACAGTCCTTTTCAGAACTGGTTGATACATGTATTACCTCAATCATACACAACATGGGACCTTGTCCTTGCCATATAATGCCATTAGGAAGGTCTATGACAATTACCATTTTGGACAATATATATCCATTCCTAAGATTGTGGAAGTGCAAGAATTATGCATCAAAAATACCCCTTTCACTGGTTCCCCTTGACAGGAGAATTTTACTTGTGCAGGTTTACTGCCTATGGCTAGACATCCAGAGCCATTAAAACCTGAACTACATGTACGTTTAGACAAGTCAGGAGGCAAATGCCTACCTGTCACTGAGACAGCTGCTCCTGTATCTAGAAAAACATCTTCTCACAGGTACCCCTCTACCCAAATGTTGATAAATGGTCATCCATCTTTCCCCTTCTTGAAATTAGTCAAGAAAGAGACTTGGGTAGGGGGGAGTCACACCCATATAGTAGATCTACTTCCCACCCCGAATCATTGGTGGTATTGGACTGCAAAGGGCATAATAGCAGTGTTTCCTCGACTTCCTTACAGTCAACATAAGAAGATCGATTGAGTTCCTGATGTAAGGCTATTTGCTGCTTATAATTAGCATTTACTGGACCCTCAGGGACAAAATCAGAAGGAACAGTTGTATGCTGTGTGCTAACAGTATTACCTTGTACATTGACAGTAGGTGTCACACCATCCCTTTGCTGTACTGGGAATACTGACTGCTGAGTGTTTGTGGTATATGGGATTTGTTGTTGTAGTCTCCTATTACCCTCTGTCACATATTGTTGTGAAGTGTACTGCTGTGTTTGTACTTCTGTCTGCATTACCTGCTGCTGTTGTGGTACATGTGACTTATTAAAATTCTTCACAGTAAGAAACTTACCCTTTGCCTCTTGTTCCTGGCACCATCTGTGATATTTACAATCATTTTTAGTTTGACCCACCTGTTTACAGGAATAACAAATAGGCTGTCTCTTTGGAAGACTCTCTACAGATTGAGTAACTTGAGAAGTTGAGTGGCTGGGGGAGCTGATGCCACTCATTTTTGCCCCTGTATAACTTGCCCTTGATATGATTGTCCTATTAACTGCTGGGGACTTGCTGTCCCTGATTAATCCATCTCCCACACCCCCTTCCCCTTACTTCACTAACAATGGATGCAGAATGGGGAGTGTAAATCTTCTGCTTATGAATAGCATTATCTTTACACATAATAAGTGCTCTCAGCAATTTATCTACTAACTCTGTGAGTGTATTTGAATATTCCTCATAAGTTTGATATCCCCTGGGATACTTTCCAAATGGTCTAAAAAGAAGTGCATAACAGCTTTTTGAAAATTGTCATCTTTCAAATCTTTTTCATCACTACCATTAACTAGCATATATGCCAGCTGGTAATGTTCAGCCTGTTCTTCCAGGGAATCACAGACTGTCATTTGAAACTGATCTAAAAGTGCTGGTGTGAGAGATTGCCCTCTAGTGTAAGCTACCAATACTGCTGTGATTCTTAAGTGTTTGGTTTGTATTGGATACCGCTTTTGCTGAATATAAGCCATGAAACGCTGAGGAATAAAATTCCAGAAACAACACTCAAGTGTATCATTCCATACAGTGCCTACAGTTTTAAGAACCCATGCTTCAAATGTAATCATGTTATTAAAAATATCATTCTGTTTATCCCACTTAGGGAGAGTTTCTAACATCCAAGACTGATGATAAACTTCATTTATCTCCTCTCTTGCAACAGTTACATCATGCTATGTGTCAGCCAGTTGCTTGCCATATGTTTCTTGCAAACGGACAATTTTATCCATTAATCCTTCTATCATACTAATAGCTTTACTGCCTTGTTCAATAACAGTTTGTGTAAAAATCTTAATTTCAGTCTGTGAGACTTTCAAAAATTCAGAAAATTCCTTTCTACATTCAGCAGTGTCCGTATGCATTTTACCAGACACATTCCATTTATGTCAGTAAGTCTGAAAGTGACCCATGAGGTCATGATGCTGCTGGTTGCTAACTTTAACAATCTAATCTTCAAACTCTTGCAAGTCAGACTGCAAAGTACAAACTTTGACATTTGACTCACCCTCTAATAAATCTTTTGCAACAGGATATATAGAAACAGGAACCATTGTCTCTACTTCAAGCATTACTTTATCCTGGTTGTGTTCCAGGTTTTGTACAATACATTTATGACAAGGCATGCAAAAAACAACATTTAATTCATTGCAAGTGACACATTTATGAACATTTTGTGACACTTTTGCCTTACGCACATACCAGTCAAAGGTTGCAATCCATTTGCATAATGCAGGGTTGTCAGTTTTCCTTAACAAAGACTTACAAGTGCTAATATGCTGATCATACAATGTCTGTAAATAATTCCACACATCTGCATATGATTCAGATATATCAACAGAAAAAGATTTGGTGGACTTCTTGGCATTTTCATGAATTGCGTTCATTGTTAAAAGAAAAACAGAAGAAAATATTTACCACAAATGTTAAAGGCAAGGTGGCCAGTATTGACACGGAGATCAGTTGTGGGAGGATTGTCTACTGTCTTTCACTAGATGCTGGTGAGATGAATTTTCTGCAGTAGAAAATTGAACTCCGTATATCACCAACTGTCTGAAGGAGAATTTCTGTACTGCCCTGTACTGCGATGCAGTGTTTGTCCTCCAGTCAATGGACAAAGTTTTAGGAAGAGAAGAATCGATTCTAAAAAGGTCTGCGCTGGAATGTCATACTGTGAGAGGCACCTCTTTAGGTCACTCCCCCGGTTGTTTGCACTGGACTGGTCTCGCCACTGTTAAGATTAAAGTGGTACTACACTTTTCAGGTAGTCTGTATCTTTATTCAATGAAAACACTGAAACAGTTCTGCTGTTATGACATTCATTTACTGCATACGAAGTTGACATCTAGTTTAACAAATGAAAGGTAATACATCAAACGTACTTCAGCTTAGAATAATCAAAGTCTCTCATACAAAAGAAAAAGTCCCAATCTTTATAGTGTCTTTTCTGCCTGCATCAGCAGTTTTGTAAATTTGCCAGAATGATATGTCTTTCCTCTCAAGCTGGTCTGCTGACAGTTTGATTTTCATATCTTAAACATTCTGTTCCTGAATAATAACTCTTTTCGTCCTTGGCCTATCTTGCATATCATATTGATGAGACACAGCTGCATACAAGAGTTCATGTTGACCTGCTTGTAGATAATAAATTTCACAAGCTGGACATTTTATAAGAAATAAAATATTTTACTTCTAATTCTTATTAACAATGAATGCCAAGCTATATGTTTTTGCCAAGTCAGTTAACTGCGTGCACCATACACATTGAAATGCAGAACATTTATTTTACATTTTCAGAAAAAATCCACTGAAATCCATCTTAACCTGTTTGTTACTCTCACAACAGTAATCAAGACTATTAACAGAAATTCATGTGATATAACAGTAGGAAACAGGATATACTACTGTGCAGCTAAATTAATAATAAATAAAGTCTTACCAAAAAAACACAGATCGATAAGGGAAAAGAAGTGGAGAAATCAAATGCCATCATGGAACCAATGAATAGAGAAAACTATGTAGCAATTTAGACAAGAAGTGTCACTGTTAAAAGAAAATTGAAGAGGGAATAGATCAACAGAAACACTTAGAAAGATAGATGTGATAAAAGCAGCGCACAGTATTAGACAAGACCAGGATCGATCATACACTATTGCAAAAGATACCAAGACAACCAGAAAAAATTTAGAAGATATGCAGATGAACATAAAGGAAAAGCACAAAATAAGCAATTCTTAGATGACCCAAAATGCTTATAGAGAACTGGTAAACAGAGAAAAAGGAATAGAAACATCACCCCAGAATAGAAGAAATAGACACGTTTTAGAAAAAAATCTTTGAAAACCCTGTGGAACATAGCAAAGATGCTGAATGGCTATAAGAAGTAACAAAAACAGTAAGAAGTTCAAAAATGCAGGATAAGAAATGGGATAAAGTAACAGCCAGAGAAACTGAAATAAAATTAAGAAACTTTCCTAATTTGAAAACCCCTGGCCCAGATGCAGTAACTAACTTCTGCCTAAAAGTAGTTAGTCCTGACTAAGAACTGCTTACATGCACACCATGAACAGACACCAACCTGCTTGACAACAGGAAATGTGATACTCCTCATTAGGAATGAACCTGCAAGTAATCCTAAAAACTGTAGACCAATAACTTGCCTTCCGACGATGTCTAAATTTTATACTGGATTTAATGTTGACAAAGTTTATTGTCATTTAGAATAAAACTTATTCATGACAATAGAACAAAAGGGTAATAAAAGAAAGTTCTATGGAAAAAGGGATGATTTGTTGCTTAATAAAGTCATAATGGAGAATTGTAAAAAGGGAAAGATTCTATGTATGGTATAGGCAGATTACAAAAAAGCATTTGACAGTGCCTCACATTCATTGATAGCAGAATCATAGGATCATAGGAAGTTACTAGGCTGTTGGCCCTGAGGTCCTTAAAGCCTAGCCAAGAATTTAGCCCATGTTCCAACAAGTCAGTCCCATATGCCACAGTCAAGCAGGGACACAGGTGGAATCCCAGGGGTGTATTTTCTGTTTCCCATCCACTTATCTAGTTTGCACTTAAAAAGGTTTAATGAGAATGTTTATAGATGTATAAGATATACCCTACACTGATTGATTACATTACAGTGAAAGAGTGGAAAACCACTATGCAGCTAAGTCATGACAGAGAATAAATTATTATCACAGGGATAAAAAATCAAATGGGCATATTTCAAGGGACTCTGTTACGGCTGCTCTTTTGTCTTGCCTTTAACCCATTCAGTGGTCTGCTTAACAGATTACATCATGGCTATAATTTGGCTCCCAGAAAACAACAAAGTGTAAAGACTTCTCACCTTCTTTTTTGTGGATGATGTAAAACTGTACAGTTCATCAGACGAGGAGCTGAAAGCACAACTGCAAGTGGTCAAAGCTTTCTAGGATGATATAAGAATGTCATTTGGCCTTGATAAATGTTCACAAGCAACAATTAAAGCAGGAAAGTTGCAGCACCAAGAAAATATCAGTCTGGGACAGGAATGTGATATAAAGGAGCTTGAGCAGGGAGGAGTGTATACATATTTTGGGATTGATGAAGGATCAACAATAAAACATTACTCTGACGGCAGTATGAGCCTCCTTGAAACTGATTACACATATAGATCTACAATTGTAGAACTGCATAATCATCTGCTGACTTTACCAGATCCAAAGATAACGAATGTTTAAAACTATGAGGAGAATAAAAAAACAAACACCACCATGCGCTGGGTCTGACGGCTGATAGAATATAGACTCCTCAAGCACTGAAATGCAGGAAATCAGTTCAAAACAGTTCAAAACACGATCACCAACTGTAGTATAAAATCCAAGCAGTTTATTGGTATAAAACTGTTAGCGCTTTCACCCTTAGGCTTCTTCAGACAGTTACAAAAGAAAAGCATGCCTATTCCAATTTAAATACTGGAGCACTGTTGTTGATAGGTTAAACCCAAACACATGTCAAACACTAATTACTATACATCTAAATGACTGCTCAATGTATATTAAAGACACAGTACTTCAAATTCAACAAGGCTAACAAGCGCTGAATGTTAAAAGCAAAAATAAAAATGATAAAAACATTATACAACATATAAGAACTGTCACATGGACAGCATTTACATATATCATCATCAAAAATGTCAAATACATCATCAAAAACATTATGGTCTAAAACATCTCCTTTTCCTTAACACAGGGGTTATATTGACCTTATCATTAAGTCCTGGGAACTTATCTGCCCTACATCTGATGATCCATTGCATCTCTCTCTCTAAAGTATAATTAATAATGTCCCCCCCTCTCTTACTAGGACATACTACCTCTATAACACAAAATGAGAAAGTATGCTGCGGGCCAGTAACTATAACATGTCTGGCTAAGGCATTCGTGGTGTTGGCTATCCTGATCTGATACATATGTTCCCTCACCCGCTCCCTCAAGGTCCTATTAGTTTTACCTATATAGAACGAGGTGCAGGCGGAGCACCTAGCCAAATAGACTACATTAGAATCTAAGCAATTGGTACCTGTAGAAAACTTGAACTCATAATTGGTAACAGGATGGGTGAATGAATCCCTAGTATCTATAAACCCACACTGGTTACAATTACCACATGGGTGTGTATTCCATGTTGATCCATTTATACGTCCTACAACTGGTGGTGCAGGCCTATGACATAGCATACTCTTGAGGTTGGGTTTATTCTTATAGCTAATAGAAGGTTTCAAACCCACAATTCCCTTGACCACAGGATCCAGAGTCAAGATCTCCCATCTATCTTCCATAAACCTCCTAATAGACCTGGCATCCTTAGTATAACAAAGGGGGGCTCTAACGATACCTTGTGGGAGCCCATTGCCTATAGGTACAGCATCTCCATTTAAATTGGAATAGGCATGCTTTTCTTTTGTAACTGTCTGAAGAAGCCTAAGGGTGAAAGCGCTAACAGTTTTATACCAATAAACTGCTTGGATTTTATACTACAGTTGGTGATCGTGTTTTGAACTGTTTTGAACTGATTTCCTGCATTTTAGTGCTTGAGGAGTCTATATTCTATCAGCCGTCAGACCCAGCGCATGGTGGTGTTTGTTTTTTGCATTTATCTTTTATCCATTGCGATAGCTGGGTCTAGTTTCCATAGTACCGGTGTGGTCTTTGTTTTTGTTATATATGAGGAGAATAAGTCTAAGTTGACTTCCATGCTTAGTTTAGCAGAAGCATATCAGTGTCAAGTGGGAATGGAAATCAAAACAGAAGTAGAACAAAATCAGGTAGCAACTGAATGTGCCTAAAAACAAAAGAAAGACTATAAGGAGAAGGAACAGATAACAAGGCAAGAAATGTAGAAAATTCACAAATATAGTAAGTACAGAAAACTCCTGGAATGGATAAGGAGAGGTGAACTTAAACCAAAAAATGATAGGATAATATTGGCGGCCCAGGATAGTATACTGCATATATGTTGGTTTACAAAGTCCATTGAACATGTGGGAGAAAGATACAAATGCAGGTTCTGTAAAACAGAACTGAAAACAGTAATACATTTTGTTGCTGGGTATGATACATTAATGGCAGAGGTCCTATGTACTGAAAGGCATTATAATGTGGCAAAACTGTTGCACTGGAGGATTGTGCAAAGACTACAATAATGAAGCAGTTGAAAACTATTGGAAACATGACCCACAAAGTGTTATATAAAATGATGAAGTTTACATCGCATGGGGTCACCTTTTACCAACTGTTCAAGAAATAGATGCAAGAAAACCAGACATAGTAGTCCATGAAAAGACAAAAGTAGCATTCATCATTGAAATTGCTACACCCAGTGATTACAGTGCCTTATTTATAGAGAGATACAACATAATAAAATACACAGGATTTGCAGGCAGAAATGATGGCAATGTGGAAGAAGGATAATCATACTTTGACTCAATAATGGTGTCCATTTCCATCATGGTTTTAGATACCATACTTGAAGAAATTAAACTGGGGAACCTTCACTTGTCTAAAACAAAGTATAAAACAGTCTAAAGGAAGGAAGTTTACTGGTGGTTTCAGAATGCTGAGACACTACAGTAATGAGCATGCATTCAATTAATGTCTTGGGGGTATAACCAATATAAAGCATTTTTAATTTGAACATATATATAGAATATGTTTTTCTCATCCATCTGTTAGCTCCCTAGGATTATGAATCAGCTCATTGGTGTACCAACGCCATCTAACACGTGTCCTGTGATGCATTTGGTGAGCAAAGTTCTACAATGTATTGCATAGTACATCTCCTACATACTACATATTATGTGAGAATGCATGACTGGTGCAATAGACCTTGAATGTGTGCATTGTTTCTCCATACCTCATCTTTTTTTATATACATTCTTCAACATACAGTCATTGGTAAATGGACTTTTTGTTTTTCACATTTTTGTCTGTTGCTGAACCTTATCTGTGTTATATATTATTAAATGATACTTTCATTGTAAATGCACTTTGTTGGGCTTGATTCCTCTCCAGGTACAGTTTAACTACACAATAGGTCTGGATGAAGTCTAACTGTATGCACAATGTGCACAAGTGGTCTACACCCCAACTCAACAACTGCGCACTACTGCAGTTATTCCATATGGTGCACAGTGTGATCTTCTTCCATATCTGCACGTCTGCACATTTTTTATTATACTGTATTCATGTACATGATTTTGAAACATGGACCATTTCCTATGAGGTGAGCCCTTTGCATACTACAGACTATATTCTTGACTCTCAACAGGGGAGGTATAGAGATACAAAACATTAACAGAACAAGTAGTGTGAACAGTGTGCAAATAATATATGATCCACTATGGCTAGAATAAGCAGAGTATAGACACCTTTAATAAAAAATACCAATATATCAATAATAAATTATTTGAAATTTATAGTACTTTTTTCCTTGACTGATAATAGAATATGTTGTTTACTTCTTCTCACAATTTTACTTTAGTGAACAGGTGCAAATGTTAAGATGCTACATATGCAAAGAAGTGATTTTCACATTAACTGCTATTGCTTGTGTATATTTCTTAAACACAGTTAAGCCCATTATAGTCAGTATAAGCCACAGTATAAACACTCTGTTGCAGTCAGTGTAAATCGTCTGAACATTATATTCTGAAACTATTATGAGAAGAGTAGAGGGTCTGCTACAACTCCTCGAGCCTAAGTAATGTAACAAGCAGCACCCTTTTAAATAACATTTTACTGGTATAAACAGATTAAATTCATTTTTACATGTTTTTAAAAATCTGCCACATGACTTATCTTTATCTAGAAATGGTCACAATGAATCCTCTTCCAATTTGGCATAATGCTAGTAAAATGAATGGTGTCAGTACTGTTATATATACTAAACAAAGAATTTAGCAGTGAAATTAAATAAAAAAAATATTCTACTGTAAGAAGATTCCAGAATATTCATGCTATCATGTATTGTTTTAGTTGGTATAGTTTGAAGCATAATATATGTTATAATGTGATAGGAGTAGGAATATTACATGTTAAATATTCATGACCTGGCATACTCCTTCAGTCACAAGCATATGCGTGGGTGTACAACAGAACACATCACTGTATTATTTTTTATTTATCTATTATTAGCAGCATATTGGAGCATTATGACCATTGCAGAGTAAAACAAACAATATAAGTAAAGCATCAATATCTAAAATATACAGAAAGATCGTTCAAATAATATCAGATTTCAGTTGTCACTGGATGGATTTTCAGTTGTCACTGGATGGATTCAACACACTCCATTTTTCATCCACATTTTGTATGTAAAACAGTACTGTATAAATGCACATTATTTCAAGTCAAAGGTACATTTGCCCTATGAAATTCTTTTCTTTGAAAGCTACCTTGTATTTTTGTCCTGCAGGGAAGCATTTCTTCAATGATTACATTATTTTAAGGCAGGCAGTCGAAGACAAGGCTGACCTAAATTTTCAAAATTTGTTTTCTTTAGTATGCATATTATACATCCTTCAGACAAGAATGACCTTCAGTTTATCCAATGACGACTGCCAAGAAATATTGTACTATGAGCAGGAAACACAGGGTTTAATAAAACAGAAATTATATCCTAGCGTAAGAATAAAAAAGAAAAGGATGGCAATGCACACAGCGGTGCTTTCATTTTCAGACTAACAAGTTTTGATTTTATATGTAATAACCCATCTAGAAGGCCAAGACACTCCAAGAAAATATCAAAGCCAATTAAAGTGAGTTAAAAAATGTAAACTCAGCAACTTAGCATATTACCATTATATTTATTATTGTTATTACAACCTTTTGTATGAATTTAAATATATTTGCGTGAGAGTCATAATTTACAATGTATAAGGTTTTTGTGCCTCCTCAGTAAAGACAAGTATAGAAGATATCATTATTGCTGAGTACAAACAGGGAAATGTGCATCAATAGCATATGAAAAACAGCTGTGCATCTAGCAGACATATCTGTAAATAGTGCATGTGTGCATTTGTGTGTGCGTGTGTGCGGGGGGGGCAAGATAAATATGGTACGGGGAGCCTAAAATGCTACACAGCAAAATACCAAAAAATATAATAATAATAATAGAAATAATAATAATGTCAGCTGTGAAGATGTGCCATACAACAATATATAATGGCTATTAACCCAGCACTTGCAGCTGGGAATCATAAGAACAGCATCCATGCAACAGGCACTAGCAATAAGCTTGATTGCAAGGCATTAAAGGACCCCTTACTATTTAAATTCCTATGCTTAAATAAAGAAGAAAAAAGACAGAAACAAATGGTCATCTGAACACAAGGGGATACTCAGCCTCAGTAAAAATTAATATTAACTCTAACAAGAAATGTGACAATGTTATTTCTCAAAGCATCCCATTCTTATGAAATTAACTCTCCCTCACAATAAAACTCAACCCATCCAGTAATACATTTAGGAAGGAAAATGGATAACTAATCGTGGTCCCTTTAGTGCCAAACTCTTTTTATCCAGTTCAAAAGGGAACCAGCAATAAGGTGTTATCACACCATAACAGGAACACTTGGTTATTCATAATTTTCATATTTTCCTTATCATAAATGTTGCTAGCTTTGAAGATGACCATAAACATGTGAACTGACCAGACAAGCACACACTTAAGCAGATTGTGTATCACACTTCAAGAGCAATAGGCCACATGTGAACAAAATATCTGGGAGACATCTCAGTGTTTGTGTTCAGCATATGTTCTTTCTATGACTAAGCATGTCCAAGGATGGCGGAATTTGTCGACCTACAGATTAAAACCTGGATTCATGTTTTTTTTTTCTATTTTCATTGTCAGAGTGTGATGACTGTTTCATTTGAGCATTTTGAGTTTTGTTGACATCCTGTACTGTTTTCAACATCTTCATTTAGAGCTGTATTTGTTTCTTGGGAAGATACTGTTTTCAACATCTTCATTTAGAGCCGTATTTGTTTTTTGGGAAGACTATCTGGTGGGCTGACATTACATTGCTTCCTCTGAGTTTCATTGTTGTCTGCTTGTGATTCTGTCAACATTTAGCTTGTCAGCTACATGCAGTATTGTGAGTTTTTCTGTGCTTCTTCTGACTGAATAGATAGTACCTTTGGAGATTCATCTGAAGCTATGTATCTTTAGGAATGGCCAGGTTGTGGCAGCCATCGACTGCTTGCCCATTAAGAAAACTATAGCTCATACCTTTTTGACTATTTTGGCCAATGTGCTAATAGGTTCATAAGTTCATAGGTAGGTACTAGGCTATTGGCCCTAGGGCCTATATAAGCCTAGAAAAATGGTACCCTGGCTTTTGCCACCCAAGAAAATTATTTTCCTGTGCCCCTGTCAAGCAGAGCCACAGAAGTGATCCCGGGGTGAATTTCCTATCTCCCATCCAATCATCAAGATTTTTCTTGAAGAGTGCTAATGAGGAGCTTTGTTTGATATAGATAGGTAGTTTGTTCCAGAGTATGGGAAGTCTCTGGGACAGGAATCTATCCCTCCAGCATGTTCTGTTTATTGTGGTGACAAGGTTTAGGTCCCTAGAGCATGTAGCTCAGAGTGATTGGGATTTCTTTATGTGGAGCATGTCCAACAGCTCTGGGTTTGACATAGCTTTGTATGTTAGGCAGAGATCGCCTCTGAGTAGGCGATATGTGACAGAGTAAAGCTGGAGTTTTTTGAGACAGTCTGCATAGGGCATCTGTTTGAGGCCAGTAATCCTCTTTGTTAGATATTTCTGTGGCCTTTCCAGTTGTTGTGGATATCTTGTAAGGTACATACCAAAAGGGGTGTTGTACTCTATAATGGGTCTAATGAGTGATGAGTAGAGGGGAACAATGACCTATTTTTTCCTGGATGAGAAACCTTTTGTGATGAGGTGTGCCACATAGAAGGATTTCCTGACTACTGTGGCGATGTGATTATCAAAGGAGACACTACTGTCCACCTGTGTCCCAAGGTCTCTTATCACACGTTTGGTGTTAAGTAGACTACCGCCTATGTGGTAGTTCATGGGTACAGAGTTTTTACCAAAAGGGATGACAATGCACTTTTTTGGCATTGAGCTTGAGGCCATGGCTTTGACACCAGGCATCTGTCTCAGTGAGGTCCTTTTGTAGGATGTCCACATCGTTAGGAGTTTTGATTATGGTTCCTAGTTTGCAGTCATCTGTGAACTTTGTTAACAAAAGACCGTCTGTGTTAGCCTGTACTTCAGAGAAGTAGATACCAAACAGGAGAGGACCTTGAACTGAACCCTGTGGTACTCCACTTGTCACTGGTCTGAAGTTGGATTTAGAGTCTGCTACTTTCACAGTGTTGGTTCTGTCAGTGAGCCAGTTGGCAACCCATCTTGTGGCATAGGGATTTATACCTAGTTTAGTGAGTTTATCTTTAATTCCAGAGTGGATGATGGTGTTGAAAGCCTTGGTGAGATCTAGATAGACTGTGTGAAGCACCTCACCCTCATCTACAGCTTTGGTGGCCACTTCAAAGAAGTCTATCAGGTTTAGGAGACATGATCTGCCTTTTACAAACCTGAACTGGGTAGGGTCCAGAGTTTCAAGATTACCAAAGTCATTGTTTATAAGTTCCATGATGATACATTCCATAGATTTGCAGACAAGGCTCATCAGGCTAATGGGATGGTAGTTCCTGGGGTCCGTGGTGGCTCCCCATTTCTGGAGTGGGATAACTGTTGCTGTGCACCATTCAATGGGCACAAAGTCTAAGTTGAGGCTATGATTGAACATGGTACTTAGGTGGGGTGCTAGTTTGTTCTGTAGTTCATGTAGAATGCAGCCTGGGATGTTGCCCGGTCCCACGGATGCTGTGTTCTTGGCTTTGGAGAGTGAGGTTTTTACCTGTGCAGCCATGATTACAGGAACTTTGCATTTTTTCGGTATAGAGATGAGCCCTTTAGGGGATGAGAGAGGGGTAAAGTTAGCACTGAACCTATCTGCCAGGATGTTGGCAATATCAGTTGGTTCTGTATATTTAGTGCCATTGTGCTGTTACTCAGAGCAGATCTGAGTGTTGCCATTGAGATTCTTGACATAGCTATAGAATGCTGTGTGGTTGTCTTTGGAATCTGTGGTGATTTTGTTTTTGTAACTAGCTTTGGAGGATTTTATGAGGGATCTCAGCTTCATGGGATTTTACTCTTTTTTGCAACAGTTTCTTTCTTCTGTTGTAGAGTTTGTTTATGGACGGGGACCACCAGATTGGCTTCCTTTTTTTGGAGGATAGCATCTTAGTTCTGTTAGGGATTGCATGATCCATGCACTTGTATAAGGGGTTATAAAGTGCAATTGTATAGGATTCAGTAGTCGTACCTCTATTGTCCATCAGCATGGGTGTCGTGAAGTTTGCCACTTCTGTCTTAAGAAGCGTGAAGTTGGCTTTGGAGAAATTTTTTATGGTGGTTTCCCTAATGGGGGGGTGGGGATGGGATGTAGATGCCTAGGGTGATCTGCTTGTGGTTGGATCTGACCAAGAAGGAATTTACCTCTGGTGTGGAACACAGGTTGCCCATGTTGGTAATGCCCAGGTCTAGGATATTGCTGCCCCTGGTGGGGGTGTGGATAAGTTGATCCAAGGCATTGGAATTTATAAATTCCAGAAAATGTTGAGCACAAGAGTTGGCACATGAGTAGTTTTCAAGTTAATGGTGGGGAAGTTGAAATCGCCCATTATTAGGGTGTTAGGTTGTACCCAAATATTTTCCAGTGTATCAAGAAATGAGGAGTGGGAATCCTGGGGCATGGTGGGGAATCTTTAGTAAGCAACAATTTGGATTGTGGTCTTGTCCAGAGTTAGTTGCACTTGGATAATCTCAGATGCATTATGCTGAGCAGCTAGCCTGGAGGTGTAGATATCCTTAATGAATATGGACATGCCTCCACCTTTAGTGCTTCGGACCAGGTTAGGTGGCTGAAAGGTGTGGTATGAATTATAGCCTGGTAATGCAGGGGTGCTCTCTGCAACCTTAAACCAGGTCTCTGTCACTGCACAGATGTCGATTTTCTCCATTTTAAGGAGTGCCTGGAGTGAGTGCATTTTGAGGTTTAGACTTGTAGCATTAAGTAGCATTATCCTCAGATTTTGTTTGCTTGTACCTGGTACGGTGGTGAATTTGTCATTTGAATTTTGCCAAAAAAGGCACTATAGGGGTTGCAAGTGCCTTAGCCAGTATCCGGAATCCCAAGGGCGACAGGTACAGGCCATCTCTGGCAAAGCATTGTGGTTTGTCGATCATGTCATCCCAGGCAGACATATACTGGATCCTCTTAGAATGACACCAGAAGCTTAGCCAATTGTTGAAGTCAATCATTTTGTCCTTGTACTGTGGTATCATTCTGGGTGATGGCAGGATGCTACTCAGGGCTAGGGTCAAACCTGCCTGGGCTACAATATCGGACCGCTCCTCCATGTCTCTTTTCATGTAGTCCAGGGAGGTATGTCTCAGGTCATTCACACCAACATGGACTATGACAGAGTCATATTTGTACTTGTTGTGGAATGACCTGAGTGCATGCTTTATGTGGCAGATCGTGGCACCTGACAGGCAGCTGACAGTAACTTTCTCCTTGTTTAGCCTGGTGAGTGGAACATCAGTGTGCCTGACTATAGAGTCACCTATGACTAGAGTGTTGGGTACATTGTTATGCCTTATGGGCTGTAGTTGAGTGGCACACTGAGTTTGTGGGCTATGTGTCATTTAGGTTGTGTTGGGGGGGGGTGGAGGTTGCTTGCGTTTCTGCTTTAAAGATCCCTGTTGCTTGGGTAGATTTTTTTGAGTGCCTCCACGAATGTAGGTGTGTGTTTTGTGCTTCCATGTGTGTGTTTTGGTGGTGTAGGTTTTGAGGGACTATGTGATGAGTGTAGTGTGGTGCAAGTGTTTACCTTCTCCTCTTGACTGTCTAGTCCAGTCTTGGGTGAAAAGATATTTGTTTCCAGTTTGGTTATATAAGTACATCTCTCACAGGTTATAGTGTTAGGTGGTAGGAGGAGAGGGTTGTCTGTGTACATGAGGCAATTGCTGCATTGTCCCAAGATGCCCAGATTCATCAGGTAGACAGGAGAAAACACCGGAAGCTGACCCTTAGACATGCCTGGATAGGTGCTTATTTATTAAGTACTAAAAACAGTTTTCCAAATGAGGTCTGACTTATTGAAGCTAAAACATTTTTATAAATGTTGGTTGTCAGAATACTTTAGTTTTAAGAACTCTGCATTAATTACATGTCGAATGTGAGTTTTTTAGCAAACTCCTTTGCAGTTGGTTGAATCTGTTCATTTTTGAATGAGCAATCACTATATTACCATATAATTATAGTTTCTGTCCATTTGGAATGCAAGACAGTTTTGAACAGATCTGTTCATTTCATAACATATTCTTATTGCTGTGTATAGATGTTTTGGTCTCCGAGCCCAATTCTCTTGAATCATCTGGTTAGTATGTCCTGCTAGTTTTGTAATTTATGTTTCATGTACATATTACTGATGTTCATTTTGCTTTGTTTATATAAACCAGTTATAGGGTTACTAGTCTTGTCAAGATATACTGATTATTTTCACAGGGCTTTGCTGCTTGAATTTTATATTGGTTTTCATTTATTTCTGTTTCGGTTCTTTAATTAGTATTTAGGAACCAAAATAAAAATTTGAACTAAATCTTGTACTTTGTATTATGCCAGTTAAGGTTGGCTACATCTCACTTGGTTGTCTTGTAGGTGATATAGGATACCATTTGAAGTTGTGGCTGTTACCACCCAATACAGATATGGTAAACATGGACTGTCGATCAGTGTGTTATTTACTTAACTTAAAACACCATTCTGTTGCCTTGACAGTATCAATTGTACATGTATTTCACTCCGAGAAGGGGTGCATGAAATCTTTGGAACACTACAGCTTACACATGACCCTACATGCCACAGATATCATGACATCACAGGTATTAGCAGCATAGTAAGAGGATGATGACTTGTAGCAAAAAGTGCTGCTAGGCCATTCAGTATAATTAATCCTAATGCAGCAGCAACAGGTGTATGCATGAAAAATGCAGACAGAACTCATCCAGCACTGCTTTGTGATGATATATATATATATATATCTTGAGAAGAAACAGGTACTGCCTAAGTTGTATGAGCAATAGTTGCCCATCATGCAGAGTAGATTACAGCAGACATGCATACAACAAATGTGCCAAGGATCAACACAGACACGTTCATTGCTTCCATTCAAAGACCCCAGGATATATAGCATTAAGCAACTGTCTGCAGCAAGACAATTGATGATTCAGCACCAAACACCCTTGATATGTCTTTCCATATATTCACCTATACTAAACATATTGCAAATAATGGAGCTGTCATATAGCACAACAGTGCAGGAATGACCAAGCAATGCCACGATGTGTCAAGTGGTTAATATTCAAGTCCTGCCATGTAGAATGTGCACATGACTGTACAGTACATCAGACAGACAACACTGACTGCATATGGAAAATGCTGCCACACTGAGTGCATAACAAATATTTATTTTGTATGCCCTGGAATTGAATTACTTCTTTTTTGGACTGGAACCTGTAATGGAGTTTACTGTATTTGCACACTATAGCATGTAGTACTATTACATCGTACCGGATGTCATGATGGCACCCTGCTAAACAAAGCCATTTGTGGTATTCCTAAGATAAACATTGCATGCTTCTGCATCTAGTACACATTACCTAGCTGCATCCGTGATGTATTTCCATTGAAACACTATGCACTATTATTCAGATCTTCAGAAGAGCAAGAATGCATATGCTAATAGGCATGATAAATTATAAGATTGTGATTGCAGTACTCTGATGAATGCCTCTTTTTCTAAGGTAACACAGAATGACAATTAGTATATATATATATATATATATATATATTGGTTGCTGAAATATAGAAATTGTTGGATGGGTTTCCCCCCTGTAAAAAAACTTTAACTGTAGTACACCAAGGTTTGATGTTTGCTATATTTCATTTCCAATATCACTTTATTTTAAGTTGCAGGAATCAAATAATATAAGTCACTCACCTTTGAAAGAGCATTTTGATGTGAATTGTGGGCATCTATCATTACATGCTGCATATGCACAGTGTTTAGAAAGTGGATCATGTCTTGATCTTGGCTAAGTACAGCTATTGCTGTTCTGGGTTATGCTGACACATTGCCCTGTAGCATAATGCATATTGACCAGTACATCACCAGTAGCAATTTCTCCATATGTGACATTTAAAGCAGCATGGTCTTCCTTCAATGGCACTACAGAAGCAGATAATGCAGTGGTGAAGGACAGTTACAGTCTATGCCTAATGTAGCCACAGCTGAGGTCACCACTAAGACAATTTCCTACTCTCCAAATACAGTAAGAACATTCCCCACCTTGATAAGAGGTTGCTGGACAATGTTTGTGCCCATATTATCTGTGCTGTTTCAGATGTGATATGGTATCACCTTCATCACTTGTGACCACCACAACTGACACACTTTGAGGTGGGAATCTCAGACATATTGGCACAGCAAATGACTAATATGAACCAGTCAACAACGTCCATTGACTTAACCCTGACTAGCTGCCTATTACCCTCTTTAGATCTGTTGAGAGGAAAAGGAACTTTATTTATTTATTTATTTATTTCTGTTTTTTTTTTTTATTTTGCAAAGTCCAGCTCAGCCATTCGAGACCCCTGTTCAATGGAGGCCCAAGGAAAACCCTCTGAAACAATTTACAACTGAATAATAACAGACATTCCATAAACATGATAAAGTATATAACGATTGGCATTCCAACAGAATTTACAGTTGAAGCAATGTAAACACTGTCACCTCCTACAGAGTACAGTATTTGGATATGCAAGACTATATATAGTAAAACTTATTCAACTATACAGAAGTGACAAAGGATCTATTAGTTTTAATGCTATATAGACTGAGGAGGACATTCCCAATATATTCAAAAGAAGCTCTAGGTTGTGCTTAATGAGAACCTTGTAGTAGTAGTACAGTTTCATGGAAATGTGGGTGAAGGAGGAGGTTGTCAAAAAGTCTAGCCAGAGGGATATTCACAATTTATACTAAACGAGTTCTGGGTTGCACTTAAAGTGAAACTTGAATAGAGTTTCATGGAAATAGACTCACAAAACATCTAGCAAAAAAAAAAAAAAAAAAACACACACTAGATTGGATTCTTTCAGATAAGCCCATAAACATTAATGCCACCAGAGCCTTACTAGGCAATATTAGTGACTAAACTTTCAGATGCAAGTAACATACAAACAAGCCTGTAATCTGCAGAATTTCAACCTTGAACACTTTATAAAAACTGTAAAGCAATACAACCAGAACTGCTAAAAAAACTTACCTCTAGATGATTCAGTTACTTGTTTTAATAATATCTTCATATATATGCCTAAATAAGCAGGCCCAACTCAGAAACAAAAGAGTCAAACCCAAACCAGCACCTTGGCTAACACAAAGGCTACTAAGCAAATACTATTAAATAGAGACCAGGCCTGGAAAACACATTCAAAAATAAAACTCAATTAACCCTACAGGATTATAGATATCAGAGAAATTTTACAAAAAAAAAAATATTTAATGACAATAAAGAACATTTTGCAAACCTACAAAATATCGACCAAAATAACTCCCAAATTGTGCAGTTCTTAAAGTCACTACTCATCCCTGGGCAATCCTCTATCCCCAATACACCACAAACTTGAAATATCTAAGTAATATAGCAGCGCAATTCAACATCCACTTTGTAAATTCTGTCATCACTAAAATAAAACTCTACCTCATCTGCACTATCCCACATCCTCCTACAAACAACATACTGCTCTTTAAACTGTAAACTACTTTTTCATACTGAGAGTTGTATTTTCTGTTTGTGAGTGCTCTATCCGAGCATTAAGGTGCATTTTTGATTTTTTGAGGTTTCTGTGTTCTATAGCTAGGAACTGTAATAATGTGCATTACTATAATTGTCTGTTTACAGTTAAAAGCATTTTCTAGAGTCTGCTTGCTCCTTGATCTGTTTAATCTGTTTAAAACTTTCGTTTAGTGGCTACAGCTAGGAACTGTAATTTTTCCCACCCACCCATCCTCCCTGGTGTTGTGATGTTCTTATACTTGGTGACTTTGCAGTTGCCCACCCATACTGTATATTTGATCTGCGACACTCCTCCCAGTGTAGTGTCATTAGTTCACTTAATCTAATAGAGAACATTTATGAAGGCAAACCCAGTCAGATTCTTAACGTTGAATTAACTTCTGTTCCAGCTTTCTCCATTTCCACTTTTACTGAAAAAAAATTCTAAGCTTGCTTCCCCCCTTTCCTGTGGCAGGTCTTCTCCAGATAAGGATTGTCTGTGTCCAGGACTGTTTGTGATCTCCTAAGACCCCCCCCCCGCCGCCCACTTAACTAGGGTTAAACTATTCTTGGCACCATAAAGTCTGTTCTTCAAATTCCCCCTTGCAACTAGCCAGCTTTTTAGTTTTAACACTCAAATATGTTTCTTTGAGCTCAGCACTTGTTCAGAACTCATTGTAAGCACTAAATAAGTTACAAATTACTGCAGCACTCAATTATCCTCACTTGTCTAGAGAAAAACAGTTTTTAGTACTTAATAAATAAGCACCTATTCAGGCATGTCTAAAGGTCAGCTCGCAGTGTTTTCTCCTGTCTATCTGATGAATCTGCGCATCTTGGGACAATGCAGCAATTGCCTCATGTACACAGACAGCCCTCTCCTCCTACCACCCAACACTATGACATGTGAGAGATGCCCTTATATAGCCAAACTGGAAGAAGAGCTCTCTTCACCGAAGACTGAACTAGACAGTCAAAAGGAGAAGGTAAACACTTGCACCGCACCACACTCATTACATAGTCCCTCAAAACCTACACCACCAAAACACACACACAGAAGCAAAAAACACACACTTACATTCACGGAGGCTCTCAGTAAAAATCTGCCCAAACAACTGAGACCTCCAAAGCAGAAATGCAAGCAACTTCCACCCTTCAACACAACCCCAATGACACATAGCCCACATATACAGTGTGCCACTCAACTACAGCGCATAAGACATAACGTGCCCAACACTCTAGTCATAGATGACTCTATAGTCAGACACACTGATGTTTCACTCACCAGGCTAAACAAGGAAAAAGTTACTGTCAGCTGGCTGTCAGGTGCCAGGATCCGCCACATAACGCATGCACTCAAGTTACTCCACAACAAGTACAAATATGACTATGTCATTGTCCATGTTGGTGTGAATGACCTGAGACGTACCTCCCTGGACTACATGAAAAGAGAAATGGAGGAGCTCACTAATCTTGTAGCCCAGGCAGGTATGACCCTAGCCCTGAGTAGCATCCTTCCACCACCCAGAATGATACCACAGTACAAGGACAAAATGATTGACTTTAACAATTGGCTAAGCTTCTGGTGTCATTCTAAGGGAATCCAGTATTTGTTTGCCTGGAATGACATGATCGACAGACCACGCTGCTTTGCCAGAGATGGCCTGCACCTGTCGCCCTTGGGATTCTGGATACTGGCAAAGGCTCTGGCCACCCCTATAGTGCCTTTTTTTCAGGCAACGTTCAAATGACAAATTCACCACCGTAACAGGTACAAGCAAGCAAAATATGAGGGTAATGCTACTCAATGCTAGAAGTCTAAACCTCAAAATGCACTCACTCGAGGCACTCCTTAAAATGGAGAAGATTGACATCTGTTCAGTGACAGAGACCTGGTTCAAAGCTCCAGAGAGCACCCCTGCATTACCAGGCTATAATTCACACCACACCTTTTGGCCACCAAACCTGGACTGAAACACTAAAGGTGGAGGCGTGTCCATATTCATTAAGGATATCCACACCTCCATGCTAGTTGCTCAGCATAATGCATCTGAGATTATCCAAGTTCAACTAACTCTGGGCAAAACCACAATCCAGATTGTAGCTTGCTACAGACCTGCCACCATGCCCCAGGATTCCCACTCCTCTTTTCTTGATACACTGGAAAATATTAATGCACAAGCTAACACCCTAATAATGGGTGATTTCAACTACCCTACCATTAACTGGGAAAATTACTCATGCACTAACTCTTTTGCTCAACAGTTTCTGGAAATCATCAATTCCAACACCTTGGATCAACTTATACACACCCCCACCAGGGGCAGCAATATCCTAGACCTGTTCATCACCAACATGGGTGACCAGTGTTCCACACCAGAGGTCAGCTCCTCGTTGGTCAGGTCCAACCACAAGCTAATCACCCTAGACATCCACATCTCGCTCCCACCCCCCATTAGGAAAATAAAAGTAAAAAAATTTTCCAAAGCCAACTTCAGGCTTCTTAAGACAGAAGTGGCAAACTTCATGGCACCCATGCAGATGGACAATAAAGGTACGACTGCTGAATCCTACACAAATGCACTTTATAAGCACTTACACGAGTGCATGGATCGTGCTATCCCTAACAGAACCAAGATGCTATTCTCCAAAAAAGGAAGCCAATCTGGTGGTCTTCTGCCATAAACAAACTCTACAATAGAAGAAAGAAACTGTTGCAAAAAAGAGCAAAATCCCACGATTGGAGGAACTCCCTGGTCAGCCTCAGTAAGAAGCTGAGATCCCTCATAAAATCCTCCAAAGCAAGTTGTAAAACAAAATCGCCACTGATTCTAAAGACAACCACAAAGCATTCTATAGCTATGTCAAGAATCTCAATGGCAACACTCAGATCTGCTCTGAGTTACAGCACAATTACACTAAATATACAGAACCAACTGATATTGCCAACATCCTGGCAGATAGGTTCAGTGCTAACTTTACCCCCCTCTCACCCCATAAAGGGCCCATCTTTATACTGGAAGAATGCAAAGTTCCTGTAATCACGGCTGCACAGGTAAAAACCTCACTCTCCAAAGCCAAGAACACGGCATCCATGGGACCTGACAACATCCCAGGCTGCCTTCTACATGAACTACAGAATGAACTGGCACCCCACCTAAGTACCATGTTCAATCATAGCCTCACCTCAGGTTTTGTGCCCATTGAATGGTGCACCATGACAGTTATCCCACTCCACAAAGGGGCGGCCACAACAGACCCCAGGAACTACTTCCCCATTAGTCTGACAAGCCTGGTCTGCAAGGCCATGGAATGTATCATCATAGAACTCATAAACAAAGACATTGTAGATCTCCAAACTCTGGACCCCACACAGTTCGGGTTTGTAAAAGGCAGATCATGTCTCCTAAACCTGACAGACTTCTTTAAAGTAGACACCAAAGAAATAGATGAGGGTAAGGTGGTTCACACAGCCTATCTAGATCTTGCCAAGGCATTCAACACCATCCCCCACTCTGGAATTATAGATACACTCACTAAACTAGGTATAAATCCCTATGTCACAAGATGGGTTGCCAAATCGCTTACTGACAAAACCCACACTGTGAAAGTAGCAGACTCCAAATCAGACTTCAGTCCAGTGACAAGTGGAGTACCACAGGGTTCAGTTATGGGTTCTTTCCTGTTTGGTATCTACTTCTCTGAAGTACAGGCTAACACAGAAGGTCTTTGGCTAACTAAATTTGCAGATGACTGCAAACTAGGAGCCATAATCAAAACTCCTAATGATGTGGACATCCTACAAAAGGGCCTCACTGAGACAGATGCCTGGTGTCAAAGCCATGGCCTCAAGCTCAATGCCAAAAAGTGCATTGTCATCCCCTTTGGTAAAAACTCTGTACCCATGAACTACCACATAGGCAGTAGTCTACTTAACACTGAAAGTGCGATAAGAGACCTTGGGACACAGGTGGACAGTAGTCTCTCCTTTGATAATCACATCGCCACAATGGTCAGGAAATCCTTCTATGTGGCACACCTTATCACAAAAGGTTTCTCATCCAGAAAAAAAGAGGTCATTGTTCCCCTTTACTCATCACTCATTAGACCCATTATAGAGTACAATACCCCTTTTGGTATGTACCTCACAAGACATCTGCAACAACTGGAAAGGCCGCAAAAATACCTCACAAAGAGGATTACTGGCCTCAAACAGATGCCTTACGCTGACCGTCTCAAAAAACTCCAGCTTTACTCTGTCGCATATCGCCTACTCAGAGGCGATCTTTGCCTAACATACAAAGTTATGTCAAACCCAGAGCTGTTGGACATGCTCCACTTAAAGAAATCTCAACCCCTCTGAGCTACATGCTCTAGAGACCTAAACCTTGTTACCACAATAAACAGAACATGCTGGAGGGATAGATTCCTGTCCCAGAGACTTCCCATACTCTGGAACAGACTACCTATCTATGTCAAACACAGTTCCTCATTAGCACTCTTCAAGAATAGTCTTGATGATTGGATGGGTAATAGGAAATTCACCCCGGGGATCACTTCTGTGGTTCTGCCTGACAGGGGCACAGGAAAATAATTTTCTTGGGTGGCGAAAGCCAGGGTACCTTTTTGGCTAGGCTTGTATAGGCCCTAGGGCCAATAGCCTAGTACCTACCTATGAACCTATGAACCTATAAATGAAACTGCTTTGGCTGTCAAAAAATTACTAGCAAAGTACCTCAAAATTGCAGCAGAAGCTATAGCATTCCCAGTCTATATACTTATCAATAGCTCTATAAAAGAAAATCATGCCCCCAACATTTGGAAAATATCATATATCATACCCCTTCATAAACTGGAAATTCTGCCAACCTAACCAACTACTGTCCAACTGCCATCCTCCCACCTTTATCCAAGATATTAGAAAATGTATCAACACAGAGTTGAAATATCTCACCAACTGCAACCTACGCTTCTTGACTTAACATGGCTTTCAGCCTAATCATAGCACCACTAATACCCTTTTATACTTTACAAACACAGTTAATCAACTCCAAAACAATGGTAACCTGGTCTCAACAGTCTTCTGAGACCTATCTAAAGTGTTCCGTCATGTCATACACCAGAAACTCCTTGAGGAACTAACCTCTCTAGGCCTGAATACCCCCATCACTAACATGGTTCCACAGTGATAGGAAACAAGTTGTGAAATGGTGACAAGAGTATTCTGATTTCCTCACAAAGACTTTGCCCCTCCGGGATCAATTCCAGGACCCCTACTTGTCAATAACTTTATCAATAATCTGTATTCTGCAACTAAACAAGCTACCCTGGTACAATATGCAGAGGATGCAGCTCATCTGCTCAGACCAAAAACTAGCTTCCCTAAAAGAAAGCACCAAAAAAAACTTTCTGGCCATAGAATCCTGGCTAGAGAGCTCCGACTTGCTACTAAATGCTAAAAAGTACATCTGATGCTTTTCATTCCTAAAAACGACTTAAACCAAAAGCAATCTTTTCATATCCTGTTAACCAACAAAACAAAACCAGACTATGTCAGATGGGCAAAACTCCTTGGGGCAATGCTCAGTGATAATCTCAGATATGACATACTCTTACCATCAAAAAAAAACAAAATGGAAACTAAGATCCCTCTACAGGGATATGAAATTCCTCATAGGATCATAGGAAGTTACTAGGCTATTGGCTCTGAGGCCCTTACAAGCCTATCCAGGAATTTAGCCCATGTTCCAACAAGTCAGCACCCTATGCCACTGTCCAGCAGGGACATAGGTGGAATCCCAGGGGTGTATTTTCTGATCCCTATCCAGTTATACAGGTTGCACATAAAAAGGTTTAATGAGGTACTCTGCTTTACATGGAGAGGGAGTCTAGTCTACAAAAGGGGGAGTCTATGGGACACAAATCTGTCACGCTAACAAGTCTTATTGAGGCCACAAACCAGGTTGAGGTCTCATGTGCTGGTTACCTGAGTGTAGCTTGACTTGCGGATATGCAGCAGTCCCATCAAGGCAGGGTCTGTGATTGCTTTGCATGCCAGACTGAGGTCACCTCTGATGAGTCTGTAGGAGACTGAGTAGAGGGACAGAGCTTTTAGCCTATCTGTGTAGAGTAGATGTCTGAGGCCCTGAATTCTCCGGTAGAAGAATCTCTGTGGTCTCTCCAGCTGCTGCAAGTGCTTTGTGAGGTACATGCTGAAAGGGGCATTGTATTCAATAATCAGTCTTATAAGGGAAGAATACAGGGATGTTATGACCACCTTGTCCCTGGATGAGATACCCTTACTAATGAGGTGGGTCATGTACAAAGCTGTCTGTACAATGGAGGCAATATGGTGGTCAAAAGTCATTTTGCTATCAACCTGGTTTCCCAAGTCCCTCACGACTGATTTTGTGCTTAGTGCCTTATTATCAATGTGATAATTTATGAGGAAGTCATTCTCCCCAAAAAATATGATGATGCATTTTTTGGCATTCAGTTTGAGGCCGTGTTTCTGGCACCAGTCTGTTTGGATGAGACCCTCTTGGAAGATATCCTCCTCACTAGTGGAATTGACAACAGCAACCAGCTTGCAGTCATCTGCAAACTTGGTTAGCCATAGCCCACTAGATTTGGCCTGCAACTCTGAGAAGTATATCCCAAACAGCAGAGGCCCCAAGACCGATCTCTGAGGTACACCACTTACACCAGAGTAAGTCAATTACACTGTGAGCAAGTCTTTTAGAATCAGGCCCCATCTTTCTTGCATGAAAGTGTGCATGTTAGCTTCATAAAGAAATATTGACTAGAAAGTCCATGTATTAGAAATTTGAGGTTTAGACAATGGTATTGAATCTCTTTTATACGGCTGTCACAAATACGTACCATCAAAGTATTGTTTATCAGCCTTTTAGTCTGATTGTGTCAGTACTGTAAGAACTATCATTCAAAATCTGTTAACTTCTAATTCATTTGAAGCTAGCTGCAGTCACTAGCTTTGGCTGTTTGTCTTGGGCATGTGATAATCACATATGATTCCGGATGTTGGATCTACAGTAGCACACCAGGTATCCCTCAGATAATGCCTGCCACATGTAGTGTGCCATTTACTGCTACTATTCAGTGGCAGTGTTATATAGCCTATTGAGGAACTACTAGTGTTTTATTATTGCTAATAGAAAACTATCTACAGATTACATCCATGTGCCTTTCTGCTATCCAGTCTATGAGTGACTAGCTTGTTTATAGACATTGGTCAGGCTGTTCTTTTATTCTGATTTTGCACTGTGCTCATCTTATGTCAGACTGCAATGAGTACACATAATTTGATTAATTTCTCAGGACATAATGGAATCACATTCCAGTACATTTACATAGAGCATGCTTAGTACAGTTGCAACTCCCATCTCCATGATGGAGGCAGCACTCCTCCGTACTGAATGGGGTAACAGGAAACATGGGTCGGTGCAGAGATATCCTCTTAAAAGCCTCACGACAATGCCCAAGTCTGCTCCTCAATGACAGTACTTTGAGAAAACTCAGTTTACAAGTAGCATTGCAATTGCTTTAGTAGATGCTTTAATCAGTGTGTGTAGTCTAATGGGTATAGGTAATATAACTTCTCATGAAAGAGACTGGTGCATCTTCTGACATATTCTGATTTCTGTATTTCATACTTACCTCAGTGGAGAAGTCTTGTGTGTCTTATTGACTGATTGATCAATTTATTGACTGATTCAATGGGTGGGTCTATATTACATAGTCAAAGTTCCATAACTCCAAACACCTAATGGTCGAACCATTATGTTTTAAGTGACAGAACTTTGACTATGTAAAAAAAAAAATAACTATACAACGGACAAAACAATAACTTGTTGTAAGCAGGGGGGCTAGCCCCCCTGCACCCTCCACATCCCCCACTACTTAAATATATCAACTCCAAGATTGCACCACATTGAAGTGAATGGAAAACTCCGCTTAAGGAGATTTCCATTCAAACAATCAAACTTTTACAAATTCGAATGTATGGTCTCGACCATATGTAGTTCGAACTTGTAAAAGTTCGACTACATGATAGTAACCCCAATGGGTCTGATACAAAGCAGACAACAAAACTAAGGATGCAATGCAAGAGAGAATGATTTCTAACACTAGGTGAATCAGAACTGTAACTATATAGTACCTTTTCCACAACTGTTGGTAAAATCATTCTGAGTCATTTAGCTGGTAAAATTTTGTTCAGTCACTGTCACTCATAACATCAATTATAACATACTCCCCACCTCTTCCTTTTAGCACAGACTTGGAATTCCCTCACCATATTTATCTGCTGAAATGTTAGTGGTTTATGTGTCTTCAGATATTTTAGCATACACAATAGAATAAAATTTGGTATAGTTCTTCCATAAACAAATGTCTCTTTTTCTATTAAACACTTTAGCCATATGCTGATGGCTACCATTTTGAATAAATGTGATAAATAGATCCATTCACTAAATGAGAGAGGGCATTTAATGAAGCCAAAGATTTTTTTCCTCAGTATGGACTAATGACTTGTTAGATAGATAATGATCTACTCTTTGCATTGACGGTTTCGGGGGATGTCCACTGAAAGTAAAAATTTAGACACTGAATATTTATCAGTTCCTGTTTGAAGTTTGTGGATATTAAGTGTTATATTTGGAAATGAGAAAACTGAAATGCAGTTACAAGGAAATATTTAGTCCAAAATTACTGTAATTTGAATAATTCTTTTTTACATCAAGGTACATCAGTATTGGAGTTAGAATATAGAAGTGGCAGGTGCTGGAGGGGCTTACCTCCCAAATCAGAGGTGCAATAGGAGAAAGCCACTTGTATAACATTATTTTAATGCTGATATAATTTGTTATCTAGCAAATGCAGCTTGTCTTTGACTGATAACTATTATGATCTTCTCCATTATTGTAAACAAACTAGTGGTCAGCATGATGATTCTAAAATTGTTTGGGTCTGGTATGATGCCACCCTTTCTAAACTGACTGTTGCCAGATGTGAGGGGCATGTCTGCTTGCTAACATTTTGTTTACTACAGTTATTGTTCAGTTAATATTTTCATTCATTCTGTATAGGAACTCACGTGTCTTTTGCTAAATAGAACATCAACTTTTAATTTTATTTATAGCAGTAATTTCTCATCTGTCTTACTTTGTTTGCCATGAAATAATTGACTTGCTGGATGTATTACTGCTCAGAAAGCTTCACAAACCATTTTTACCACACAAATCTGGATATCTGTTCTACTGATGCATGTGGCTGGTTGCCAGAGAATTTAAGAAGACACGCTGATTCTCAAGGGTACTATCTGAGTAGACTTTGTACCATTACTAGAGAGAAGGGCAACTCTGAACAGCATGAAACATTTTGAGATGCTCTAGTGCTCACCATTTATGTAGTGGGTGTCTATAATTATTTAACCAGTCAAAGCTGTTACTGAATCACTGACAGGAAAGCTATGGCAAGAAAGAAGCCCCCAAGGATATTAGAATGAAGGTATATCATGGTAGGACAGAAATATCTCCTGCCTTATTTGGTCCCCCCAGTAAGCAGTTTTTGTTGTCCGTCAGCCTTGACACTACTTTTAATGGTATGCAGAGTGGCATTGATGCCAGTATTTAGCACCACACTGGCAGCAGGAACCAATGATATGCTCAGAGAGGACATGTTCATGACAGTACCTTCCACAAATGTTACTAACACACTCATAGCATAGGTTTCATTTCAATTAAAAGCAGTAAAAACAATTCCATCTAATTAAATTTGGGATTAACTGTATCCACTGAATATGCAAACAGTGACACTCACAATATTGAAATGCAACATACTGAACAAGCACAAATTTCCACTAACTAAACAGTATACTTCAAAAACAATGGCAAAATATGAGCAATCCACTCAACAGTCTCTAAACAGATAGGTAGCTAGATAAGCAAAAAAATACATGATTTGTACACACACACACACACACACACACACACACACACACACACACACACACACACACACACACACACACACACACACACACACACACAAATAAACAAACACTGCCCAAATAGTACAATTCATAAGCACATACTATCTCTGATCAAAAGACTTGCTGTCCATATAAGTGACTTACGCAATTGTAAGGCATATTTATAGGGCAGACTTGCAGAGGAGTAAGTCACTTACACAGAGCATAAGTATTTTGGAATCTGGATGACTGCATCTTGGACTCACTTGTTAAAAATTTGCCAGGCAGACATTTTTGTTGAGGAACACCTGCCTGGTGAAGAATGTAGGATGGTTAGTAAGGAGGATGGTGATGGTTTAGACATAGGATGGCAAGATGTTGAAAGTGAGGAAAGGTGTTTTAGAAGGGGGATTGTAGTATTTAATAGGTGGGAAGGGAGTTACCAGTTTGTTTGCTGTAGGATTAGTTTAGAGACAGCAGCATTTCCCACACCCAAGTGATGAACATCCAGGCCAGGCACAGGTATCGAGGGCTTCAGTAGCAGTGGATGCAAATCTGGTGGTATTGGAGCTCTTTAGGTAAGATGGGGAAGGGATAGGGTTGTGGACAAATTTTAGTTTATATATTTGTATTTTTTACATTAAATTTCTGTAGGGCCTTCTTGAGACCTCAATGACATGCTTTCTATTATAAGTATTCGTTTTCATTTGACAATGTTAAAAGCAGTCACAAGTATTGTGAGGTGAAGGAAGAACAAGCTGTTATAGCATGAACAGCCTTTTTTGCACAAGTCTGACCCTATGAGTTCTTTCTGGGTTGTAAAGGCTTCTTATTCATAAATAACAAACAGTTTTCAGTTTCTACTTTTGTAGCAACCTTGAATAATATTGCCAAAGATCTTAAGGAAGCGACTTCAAATTGAGGGCTAAATGTGGAGTCCAATACTGGAGTTAAACTTGCCAAATTAACTGAGTTAGTCTGTCAAATTTTGATATAGCCTTTGTCTATCAAAGCTGAAGATCTTCAAATTAAAGCCACATTTGAAGCATGTTCATACAAAACTGCTTTTTTGGAATCAGCAGTCAACATGCAGGCTAATTTACTATGGGAGTGCTCCACAAGCAACAATTTTCAGGAGCAGGCAGTATGTCACATTCAGACTGATTCAAATGCAGCTATCCTACAGGGTAGTGACCTTACCTCAAAGATATCCGATATCAATTAAAGTCACCCAAGGAAACAATTCTCCAAGCATTTATTTCCTAAGCCCATGGAGTCCATTAAAGCTATTCCTCCACTGAAGTGCTCACAGGGTGGCAGTAGCTCTAAAGAGGGTATTTCACAATTAGGAGAAAGCCCCACCTCCAAACTACCTTCTTTTTCCATACAAGCATGGGATGATTTGGTTAAATTTGGCAAATCTAAAAATATGCCTTTCAAACCCGTTAAAATTAATAAAAAAGACAGATAATTCACTTGCACACATAGGTTCATAGGTTCATACTAGGTTATCTGCCCTAGGGCATTTATAAGCCTAGCCAGAGTGTGTTTGGCTTTCACCACCCATTTTAAATTAATTTTGCTATGCCCTTTTTCGAGGTTAATATACTGTGCCTCTGTCTAACAGTGACACAGAAGTGATACCCGGGGTAAACCTACGATCTCCCATCCACTCATCAAGATTCCTCTTGAAGAGAGTCAATGAGGGACTCTGCCTAACCTGGACTGGGATTTTATTCCAGAGTGAAGAGAGCCTCTGGGTTATGAATCTGTCCCTCCAGCATGTCCTATTTATTTCAGTGTTGAGGTTCAAGTCTCTCGAGCGCGTAGCTCGATGGGATTTGGATTTTCTGAGGTGCAGCATGTCCATTAATTCCGGGTTGGACATGGCTTTGTATGTCAGGCACAGATCGCCTCTGAGCAGGCGGTATGCCACTGAGTAGAGCTGGAGTTTCTTTAACCGGGCAGCATATGGCATCTGTTTGAGCCCTTTGATCCTCTTGGTGAGGTACTTTTGGGGTCTTTCCAGTTGCTGCAGGTGTCTGGTAAGGTACATCCCAAAAGGGGCATTGTACTCAATTATGGGCCTGATGAGGGATGAGTAAAGAGGCACAATGACCTCCCCTGATCTATATGTGAATCCCTTCATGATTAGGTGGACTATATAAAATGTTTTTCTAACCACTTTGGCCACATGGTTGTCAAATGAGAGATTGCTATCAACTTGGATCCCCAGGTCCCTAATTACTTCTTCTGTACTTGATGGATTACCACCTATGTGGTAATTTGTGGGCACTTTGTTTTTGCAAAAGGGGAGGACTATACACTTTTTGGCGTTTAGCTTGAGGCCATGGCTCTGGCACCAGTTGTCTGTTTCTATGAGGCCCTTTTGGAGGATGCTTGTGTCGGCTGGAGAGTCGATTATGGCGCCCAGTTTGCAGTCATCTGCGAACTTGGTCAGCCACAGTCCTTCCATGTTGGCCTGTACCTCCGAGAAATATATACCAAACAAGAGAGGTCCCAGGACTGAGCCTTGCGGGACACCATTTGTAACTGGTTTGGAGTCTGACATGGCTCCAGCAATTCTAACCATGTGGGTTCTGTCCTTGAGCCAATTTGCAACCCATCTAGTGACATAGGGGTTTATATTTAAGCTGGTGAGCTTATCTATAATGCCCGAGTGGGGTATTGTATCGAAGGCTTTTACGAGGTCCAGGTAGGCTGTGTGGACCACCTTCCCCTCGTCAATGGCCTTGGTGACTGTTTCAAAGAAATCAACCAAGTTTAAGAGGCAGGATTTGCCCTTAACAAAGCCGAACTGGGTAGGATCCAGTGCCTGTAGGTCCCCAATATCTTTATTTATGAGGTCCATGATGATCCTTTCCATAGCTTTGCAGACCAAGCTAGTCAGGCTTATGGGGAGATAGTTTCCAGGATCCGTTGAGGCACCACCTTTGTGGAAAGGGACCACTGTTTCTGTACGCCACTCTTTGGGTACATATCCTGTAGTAAGGCTGATATTGAACAGTAGTTTTATGTTTGGGTTTAGCTCTTCTTGGAGTTCATGTAGGATGCAGCCCGGGACACTGTCTGGTCCCATTGATGCTGTGTTTTTTGCTTTGGAGAGGGCAGATCTTAACTGAGCATCTGAGATGTCAGGGGGGCAGCACTCTGCTGGGATAGATATTTGCCCTTTTGGTGGGGAGGGGGGGGGAGAAGTTTGCACTGAACCTGTCAGCTAGGATGTTGGCAATGTCTGTGGGTTTGGTGTTTTTTTTTGTCATTTTGGACTAATTCAGAGCATATCTGGGAATTTCCACCCAGGTTCCTAACATAAGTAAAGAAAGCCTTGTGATTATCCTTAGTGTCCTGTGCAATTTTTCTCTTGAAGCTGGCCTTAGATGATTTTATAAGTGCCTGTAGTTTTTTGCTAATACTGATCAGAGATACCTCCCCTTTTTGGGATTTTGCTCTATCATGTAGTAACTTCCTCCTTCTATTGTATAGTTTGTTTATGGCTGGGGTCCACCAGACAGAACGTCTGCCTTTGGAGGATTGGGTCTTGGTTTTATTTTGGGATTGCATGATCCATGCATTCCTGAAGGTGTTCATAGAATGCGTTTATAAAGGATTCTGTGGTCTGGGCCGTATTTTCCACAGGCCCCGGGGCTTTGAAAGATTCCACCTTGGTTTTGAGGAGTGTGAAATTTGCTTTAGAGAAGTTTTTCACTGTGGTTTTCAGGGCAGGGGGTGGAGTCGGGATGTGAATATCCAGTGAGATTAGTTTATGGTCTGATCTTACCAGTGAGGGATACATTTCTGGTCTGGAGCATAGAGTCCCCATGTTGGTGATGATCAGGTCCAGTATGTTTTTCCCTCTTGTGGGAGTGGTAACAAGTTGTTCCATAGCATTTGAGTTTATAAATTCTAGGAACCTTTAGGCTAGGGTGTTGGAGTTAGAGTAATGCTCCCAGTCTATGTTTGGGTTGTTGAAGTTGCCCAATATAATGGTGTTCGGAGAGACCTTCATATTTTCCAGTGTTCTCAGGAAGGCCGAGTAGGGTTCCTGGGTTTGGGAGGGTGGTCTGTAGCAGGCTATAAACTGGAAGGCAGTTTTACCCACTGTTAGTTGCACATGGATAGTCTCTGATGCTTCGTGCTGTGCCACCAACCTGGAGGTGTGGGTATCTTTAACGAATATTGATACTCCCCCTCCTTTTGTGGTTCGGTCCAAGTTTTGGGGCCAAAAAGAATGGTATGAGGTATAACCTGGAAGTGCTGGGGTGCTCTCAGGAGCCTTGAACCAGGTTTCTGTTCCTGCACAGATATCGATGCTCTCCATGCTAAGGAGAGTTTCGACTGCGTGCATCTTGAGGTTTAGACTTCTGGCATTGAGTAGCATTACTCTTAGTTTCTTAACCCTTGTGATACCTATGGAGGTGGGTTTGTCTTTTGAGCCTTGCCTAAAAAAGGTACTATGGGGCTAGCAAGAGCCTTTGCCAATATCTGAAAGCCCAGGGGTGACAGGTGCAAGCCGTCCCTAGTGAAGCATCGTGGCTTGTCGAGCATGTCATCCCAGGCTGGCAGGCATTGGATCCCCTTTGAATGACACCAATACTTAAGCCAATTGTTGAAATTGCTCATCTTGTCTTCATATTGTGGAATCATTCTTGGTGAGGGTAAGATGCTACTCAAGGTCAGGGTCATACCGGCCTGGGCTACATGCTCAGAGAGCTCCTCTATGTCTCTTTTCATGTAGTCCAGGGAGGTACATCTCAGGTCATTCACACCAGCATGGACAATGACTGAGTCATATTTGTACTTGCCTTGGAGTGACCTGAGTGTTTGTGTTATGTGGTGGATCCTAGCGCCCGACAGGCAGCTCACCGTGACCTTCTCCTTGTTCAGCCTGGTGAGCAGGACGTCAGTGTGCCTGACGATAGAGTCACCTATTACAACTGTATCAGGTGTGTTGTTTAGCCTTAAGGGCTGTGACTGTTTGGCACACTGGCTTTGTGAGCTATGTGTTGCACGTGTTTTGTTTTGGGGTAGCGGTTGCTTGGGTGTCTGCTTTGGAGGTCTCTGCTGCTTAGGCAGATTTTTATTTAGAGCCTCCAAGTATGTTTTTGTGTGTTTATGTGTTTGGTTTGCTGTCGTGGTAGGTCTATGTGAGACTGGAATTGTAGTGAATGTGGTTTTCTTCTCCTCCTGACTGGTTTCGCCAGTGCTGAGTTGAGAGAGCTTAGCCTCCAGTATGGCTATATGGTTGCATCTCTCACATGTGTTGGAATTTGTTGGGAGGAGGAGAGGGTTGTCTGTGTACATGAGGCAGTTGTAACATTGCCTCAAGATTCCCAAATTCACCAGCTGGACCAGAGAGGAGATTGACAACTGACCTTTGGACATGCTAGAATAGTATTGGGAATTCCTTTATAATTGAAAAAAAAGGGCCAGTGGGGAACAAGGTACTTAAGGGGAGTTTGTGAGGGTGTAGTGCTTTTAATATTTTAGTGGTGACTTATATATTTGCTTTAGTGAGCAAGTGCCAGGTAACTTAAATGCAATGTGTTACAGGTAACTTAAATGCAAAAACGACAAACAGTAACTTTCTTTCAAGTGAAACAAGGAAATAAGTACAGTAAGCAATGCAGATATCACTAGGGATCCACAGAAGCGCTGAAAAGCCGCGTTTAGGTGGAATTAGCATTTTCAGGGAAATAACAAGCAAACAAACAACAAGCATACAAATAAAGCTAGATTCAGCAGGCCTGGGTCTAGTCTATGCTACAGCAAACAAGGTGTACCAATTTCAGTAAGAAACAGCTCAAATATGCAGGCACTATAAGCCTTTAACCAGAAATTCCCAGCTCACAAGGGCAGAGTCCAGCCTCTCCTCCCACAAGAGTGCAGACCACGAACCTTCTTAATGTAAAATAACTGGCCTGCTTAAACCAGAACTAGTACACTTTTAGAATAACAGACACTGAGCCCTCAAACTCTTTTAGAACTCTTGGCAAATGACAGATGTTATCGGTTTCCCTACTTTAGTGTTTATCTTAGATGAGTGGGCTATAGTATTTGTATATCACAGGCAATTCAGCTTGCATCTGTTTTATTTTTTTTTTGGCACCTAGTTGTCTATGACTCAGATTTACATTTAGAGTGAGTTTCTGGATCTCATGTCTGGCCATACTTAAGACCTGAGGCATGTTTTATAATACTGCTCTTCCCATATCATTTATATTTCTTTCTCTTACATTGTTCTCACATCCAAAAACTGGTTGTTGCTGTTTATATATATATATATATATATATATATATATATATATATATATATATATATATATATATGGTTCTACCTGACATAGTCGAAACCACACAACACCGACAACCACATCACCGACACCACATATTCCCATACACTGCACACACCACAATCACAATTAAAACAAAACACATCCCCATTCCACAAACCACACACACAACACAAGCACACCAAAATCCTTACAAGCCCCTAACTCACTTAACCCGCCCCTATCGCTCTAACCCTAACTCTTACTTACCCTACCCTATCCACCCCTAACCCCCTAACTACCCTATTAACCCTCCCTCCCTAGCTAACCCCCACTACCGCATACTCACACAGCCTTTCCCCATGTCGGCATCCTCGGCGTTGGTGTTGTCATCCGCCGTGTCGGTCTTCTGCATTGTCGATGTTCTGCCACTCGCGATTCGCGTCGGTATATATATATATATATATATATATATATATATATATGTATATGTATATATATATATATATATATATTTGCATGTTATGAATGTTGTTCAAAGCTTATTGTCAATAAAGTATTATATAAAAAAGTAGTTTATGGTCAGTGATTAGTGTGTACACTAGTCAAACATACAGGCCTACACTGTTGCCAGAGTTTTTGGTCAATTTGAGAGTATCTCTTTTCTACATCTGACAGTGATCTGTTAGTATAAGTTACTACCTTTTGCATGTCACCAAGTTCTTGACTCAGGATTTTGACAAGGCATTCTGAACTGGCATGCATATCTAACACTGTCTGTCACTGCAGATCAAAATAAATCATTATCGTTGGTGATTTGGTCTCAGTGAAATGGGTGTCAGTGGAGTGGTCTTTCAGTGACATGATACGAATCCACTGCAAGTCATTTTCACTGATGTGCTTTATATATAAAGAGGCTGGTTACCATTATCACTGTTCTGTGTGCTCGCTCTTACACATGATAGCTCATTAGTGTTTGCATTGTTTATGCTTTGAATTCTTTAATGTTTAACTTTAAAGGATAGGCTACTTCAGCTGCTCTGCGGCTGTAGGCATCAGATGTAGACATACCTATATCTTTAGAAAAAAGAAACCATGCTTTTTACATATCTTATACTTTTAAAAACAATATAAATATTTTTTTGAGACAGTAGCATGGTGTAACTGGAAAAAGCACTAACTATAGCTTAAGTGACCCAGTTTCGATTAGTAGCTTGGGCATCTGAGGTGCTAGTAGAGAAGGATGGACATGTTTATCCAGGGGGGATAATATTCATTGAATAAGTCCCCTAAATGAAGGTGGGATCCATAGAGAGGTGTAGTACTTGGACACTGTCAGAGAACACAAAAGTCAGGAAGAATAAGTGCAGGGCACAGAAAAAATACCCTCCAGCAGAAGATGCAGCTCCCAGCACACCATTAAGATCTGTGCCAGTCCGATCTCACTCATAGTTGTCTGGGGAGAAAAGCCTGGCAATAAAAGAGGTCACTAGGTTGAACAGAAAGAATAAAGTAGAGGAGGAGGAGGAGGAGAAAAATATAAATTATTTCTTGTTATTGACAGTTTTAATATTGTCAGGAATGAAAGTATGTTTTCAATGTCCCAGCCCCTACACATAGTGATATAGAATAAAGATTCATGATGGTGTATCACTTTAAAAGGCAGACTGTTTCTTATACCACAGTAACAGACTTGAGGAACTATATGACTAAAAAAAAACATTTCTGAATTCATTTAAGCTATCACAGAGAAGTGCATCTGGTTGTACTGAAAATTAATACTGTGAGGGTCCATAGGTAGCTTTGTAGGAATGATATTTAAGTTCTAGACATAGACCATTGTAAGAATGATTAATTGATGATTGTGAAGTGTGTAGTAGGTTATATCCATTAATCACATACTTTTACAGAAGTTTTTTATGAGACTCGTGAATGGCTTTTGCATTTCATTACTGAACATTCACTAAATTGCAAGTCATTCCAATAAGAAAGATTCAACTTACTAGGAGAGTAGCAAGAAGCCATTTTACTAGCAACTGCACTTGAGCACCTTGCTTCTGAGGAAGCAGCAGATAGCATTGAAAACACCACTATATTGTTAGATCACATTTGGTTTATAGCTGTCATACGAAGTTTGACATCATATCAGTTTAGGACATATAGACACTTTTTTGAGTTTATCAATATCACAACATGGTTATTTGCTTTTAAAAATTTTAGACATTCGAGTTTCAATATCAAATATTCAAATGGGCAGAGTAAAGTGTGCATACTCCTAAGTTAGAGACTCAGAAATAATTACTGTTCAGTAACCCCTGCTTTTAAACCCCTTTAAGAAAGGTAACTGCACCAATGTAGCTATATAAGCAACATTTATTACCAGACTATATAACATTAATATACATACTGTGCAAGGATAAAATTTCAGTGTGACAGCTAAATGCATGTTTAGTACTCAAACAAGACTTGCAGTGTTTACAAACTGCTCACTCATAGAATGTTGCTAATACAAAATAAAGCTTATTTAAGTGCAACAGTACATCACAATAACTACATGCAACTTGTAAGCATGGCAGAGTGTGAGATCGCCCGCCCCCCCAGTGACAGTTATGTGCAAACCAAAACCTCTCATATTAGAAGCTAGAAGGTGTAGAAATGGGAAACAGCAACTAACAGCACCAAATCTCCACAATAAACCAAATAAACAAGAAGGCTGCTAGAAGAACCATTTGAAACGGTCGGCAATTAAAATCCACGTTAATATCACCACTGAAAAGCACAGAAAAGTATTAATGCTCCAAATCCACATATGTTATAGTCTACACTACTAGACTTCATAAGATAAATTTCCCTGTATTCCCCATCCAGTTATAAATCTTTCTGTCTTAACCATCCAATAAAATAGCACAATCAATTAAGAAATATATAGTGTGTATAAAAAATTCATATTAAACCCCTATGTACAACATTAAAAAGTACAGTATATTGAATGCATTAAGTCCAACTTTCTAATAATCAAAAATAAATGCAAAGTAAAATATCAAAAATCTGAACAAAAGTTAAAATATGTGTAATGTTTAATCAAATGTCTCCATGCAGTGGTTGTAATGCAAAAATACAACATTTAATGTAGGCAATTTAATACTAAGAACACTGACCTCATTCCCCCAAATATGTTAATCGCCTTCTTTGTAAAATGTATAAAATGCACATATGGTCTAAGAAGCCCAACAAAGAGCATAAAATAAAAGTAAAAATAAAACCAAAAATAAATCCTACACTCTATATAGTTAGACACACCGTTGATATATGCTCTTTGTTGAATTCCTAACATTTTGGGCTTCTCAGACCATATCTGCATTTTATACATTTTACAAAGAAGGCTATTAACATATTTGAGGAGAATGAGGTCAGTGTTCTTAGTATTAAATTGCCTACATTAATTGTTGTATTTTTGCATTACAACCACTGGATGGAGACATTTGATTAAACTTTACAATTATTTTTAACTTTTTTTTTTTTTTAAGATTTTTTGATATTTTACCTTACATTTATTTTGATTATTATTAGAACATTAGACTTAATGGATTCAGTATGCTGTACTTTTTAATGTTGTACATAGGGGCTTAATATGAATTTTTTTATACACACTATGTATTTCCTAGTTGACTGTGTTACTCTGTTGGATGGTTAAGACATTAAAAAGATTTATAAGTGGATGGGAAATACAGGGAAATTTATCTGATGACGTCTAGTAGTGGAGATGAAAACATATATGGATTTGGAGTGTTAATGCTTTTCTGTGCTTTTCAGTGGTGATATTAAAGTGGATTTTAATTGCCGACCATTTTGAGTGGTTCTTCTAGCAGCCCTCTCATATTAGATTACAGCAGGATTTACCACAAGACTGCATTCCTTACTGCTCACCCCTGTCATTCAGCTTAGGAAAAGGGGAGAAACACCTTCCCAAAACCAAATTGCCCAGCAGGCTGCTTAGTTGCCTGTTACTTGCTTTTGCTCTGCCATAAACTTCTTTCATAAATCTGCTAAAGAACACCAATCACTTCCGGCAGAAACAATGACAAATACATATTAAAAAGGTCCATAGCATTATCACTAAGATGCGTATCATCCTTCCTGTACCAAATAATATCCTTCTCCTCAAAATCCCAGTGCTTTAATGTCAAATAACTTGGAGATGATGTTGTCCCAGTTACACTATAATTTATAAAATGCCTCATCACCTCAATAGCGGAGTTACTAACCCCCACCAAAAAAGATTTAGCAGAATTGTCAACTAGGCCACCAATGCTTGGTGAAATGTTTGTTGCAGTACTAGTAAATCCTTAATGATTAGAGGCAACAATTTCCTCTTTAGAACTGTGTCCAAATCCTTACTCCCCAGATTATTCAAAATGATTTTAATATTAACTGCATCTCACAAAGAATCTAAACACAGTAATAACTCATTCCATATCATATCTCAAGCAACATTCCAGGTTACATCCCTGGTCTATTTCACATGATTAACTTGTTAAAATGTTAAATTTCATATGGTCAAGAGCATATAACAGTTGTTTTAAAAAGTGGAACCACTTGTGCCGAGATCACTGTTCAGTGGGGATCAGGAAATTTACTGTTTAGTGTGATCATGGAGATTGTATATATAATTAGGCAGAGGGCAAAGGGGATGAACTGTTACTTCTATTAGGTTGTTTCTTGACTTTTTAAAAATGTCAGACATATGGTCTTGACCATATGAATTTCAAAGTTTTAAAAAGTCAATCATGTGATTGAGATCCTCCTCCCTGCATACCTTACCACCACATCAAGACCTAAAGACCTTCTGTAAGGTCTGATCAAAGTTCTCATAACCACCCAAAGACAACAAAATGACCAATAATCAGTATCTTCCTGGCCCTGCAAAGAATAAAGAAAACACAAATTAACAAAATTCAAAAAACATACTGTTATCTTAAATAAAATGTACATGCTGCAGATCCCATCTGCCTTTTCTTTTAATAAACTCAGTATAATTACTTTCACTAGCCAAATCAGATATTCTACTTATATGAAATGAGTCTGAAAATTATTTACCCAAATAGTAGCTTGACTAAACAGTGGTCTTTTCAAAACTATCTGTGAAGTGAAAACAGGTCTCTAAAACAATCAACACTAATTCTCTTAATTATCTCCAACAAGCTAAACCACCATATTAGACATACAAGTGACTCAACACTCTTCTGTAAAATCACTTGCTGCCTCCTGCCTACTTGGTCCATTTTCACCTTGCAAGCCAAACCAAAACAACTTTGTCAGTTATACAAACATCCACCCATTTTATGTTACCTAACACTTCACTATTTTTAAGTGCGCCATGACATAGGCCTACTAACTTTATCACCCATAACAGGTACATCTCTCAAGTACTCAACACTAAATAAATACCTTTGAAAAATACCTTCAACAAGTGTCTGCTGATAGGCATCTTTTCATCTATTGCAGGTCTTCTGACTCCCTCCCACTCTTATTATCCCAACAACCTGGGCACTGCTTCTACTGGTGCAAAATGCATTATCATTGTTTCCAAAAATGCACCCTTCACCCAGTTAAACATCGCATAGCTTGAAACCAGGGTAAGTGACCATTCCCTATCTGAAAAGGCAGTCCACCTACAAATTCCTTGAAATATGAGAGCATTGTCCCATATGAGGAGCTTTTCTTCTTAAACCTCTACTGAAAATGGCATGTTTGCTTACCAGGAAAGTCCGACTGAGCACAAGACAATAAAAAATAAATAAACTCTTGGTAGAGTCAGACAAAGATTGCTGAGCTAACCAACCAAATAGCTATAACCTTCCAATATCCCAGACCTCCACTAGAACTACTAATGTAAGCCTGTATGCTTTTGGGGCCAATGCCCAAAACCTACAAAACTGAAAATGGGACAAACTATCACTTAATGGCATTTAGTCTCTCGGGAACATGCTTTGTAGAAAAAGAGATATTAATTTTCAAAGAATATACCACCAACTGCCTTTTATGCAGCTGCACTCTCTCACTCTTTGCTGAACTTTTCACCAAAACGTCAATCACTGTCTCACTATCTGATTGGAAACTATCTTCATACTGGCTAACTTACCCTTCCACACAACCATTACTACCCAAATTGACATTAATTCCAAAAAAGTCACTGTGTCTTTACCTCAAGGCAGCTTGAAAGCGATTCAAATGAGAACAATTTTCTTTTAAAATTGGCACCCATGCTCAATCGCACAGCTGCATCTGTATATAGCTATAAATCATCTGATGAGTCCCGGACTTCCCGCCACATGGTTATCCCATTGAGATCCACTGAAAAACTGTTTCCAAATCAGCAAATCCTCTATATCTTGTGCAGCCTACCTCTGCGATGCTTCATTTTCTTGTCCCTCAATGGTTCACTGGAGATCGGGTAAGTTCTGACCTGACCCACGGCTCTGCAAGCAAAGTTCAGCAACCCGAGCAGCTCTATCACCTTCCTAACTCTCCACCAAAACAATGCATGTTCCCTTCAATCAGATTAACTTGTACTCAGGAACACAAAAGCAGATCTGGGACACATGTTTTAATAAATCTAAAAACTTTAAATCTTTCCTTGAATGTTCTTCCTTATCTTCAGCTAATAGAACTCCCAAAAAGTCACATAATCAGACAACAGCCAGCATGGCCTCCCATTTGTCTCCCTTGCCTTCCCTTATCAACAAAAACTCATCCAAATAATGTATTACTTCAGACCCTGTCACCTTCAGCTACCAAATACAATATAAAGCTGGACTGAATTTCTCAAAAGTGGAGCACGTTACTCAGAGTATAACTACTGCAGAAGCTCATTCCTCACATTAGCTAATCATCTTATCTGATAGGTAGCAGGTAAAATGCTGACTCAGTGTCAAACTTCACCAGGCAGATGGCTACTACCATATTGTCAAATGATGCACACTGCACTCTTTTATGTATATATATATATATATATATATATATATATATATATATATACACACACACACACACACGCAAGTATACAAGAATACAAGTAGACATCTATATTGTATTTAACATATGTTTTGTTGACACAATTTGTTTGACAGGTATAAGAGATTGCAGAATCCTCAGGGGTAGGGAATAAGACCTTCCCCACTGTTTGATCCCAGATTTAGAAAATATAATTAGCACTGTGTACATAGGCGGGTTAACTGCTTGCAAAAAAAAAATAAATAAATAAAAGAAAAGAAAGAAAAAAAAACATATTTTAAGATTTCAATACTCTGGGTTTATTTTTGGAGCAATTCTCATTCTGCGTTCTTTTCCAGAAGAAACCTGAAGCCATTTGCGAATGCTAACTAGCTACTTTTCAGAATGAGTACACAAAGGTCTTTGCTGAAGTAATTTAACTCTCTGATTTTGTTTCCAATTGCTATTTTTTCATGTTTGCAGTTATTAGCTTATCTAGAAAAATAGCCGAGCTGGATCCTGCGCCCACTGTCGTCACGTTTGGAAAAAGCAGCCAAACCACAAAGCTATTCAACGCAATCAGGCGTAGTTTATTGCAAATGGTGAAATAACAGCATAAAAGCTTAAAAACACAACCAACTTAGCGCTTTCTCCCTACATCTAAGGGCATCATCAGAGTTCTGATTGTGCTGATCCAGCTCGGCTATTTTTCAAGACTATTTAAAGTGGTTGTGAGCTGTAAATTAGCTTATCTAGGCCTTTTGTTGCTTCATCCAATCCTGTGACTTTGTGCTATCTTCCACAGTCATGGATTTTTTTTCTGTATTGTTCAAGGTCTTCCCTGTTTTTATACTACATGGCACACTAAAGTCTGTATACTTTTATTTCAAATTATGAATCCAGATTTAAAGTATTAACAGCAAACATCTTGTCAATGATTCATTTTAAAAGTTTGGATGTTGTTTAAAGTGTAAAAGCACAGAACCCAAACATTTACCTCTGAAAGCTAAATAATGGCTTTACAGCCTATAATTACTTCTTCTGCACTTAATAACACTTCTTGTTGCAGCAGTGTGACAGAGTGATTAACCTTATTGTACAGGCATACTTGATGTGATAACTAAGACCCACCTTCATATGAAAACATATGCTTTCCTACAAAATGCAGTATCATTTTTGAAACTTCTGCCATGTGTTATGCAAATGCACTATAAACAAGATGACTTACCAGAGTTAGAAAATATGCACACCACTAATTATTTTTCAACAAGAACTACATAATTTGATAAGTGTGCTTATTTTTTGAACAGTCAATAACTTAAGGCTAAATGCATAATCACTTGATAATGTTCCTGATTTGTGTAGCTTCATCATGTACAATTATTCAGTGTGTGTGTGTGTGTGTGTGTGTGTGTGTGTGTGTGTGTGTGTGTGTGTGTGTGTCTGTGTGTATATGCATGCACGTGCACATGCTCGCCTGCATGTGTGCATCTGATTGACCTCACAATTTCTTTTCAGCACTCAACAAGCTATACATTTATAGCAAACAAGCATACTGTATTATTTAGTCAGTTATATTCTTTGATAACTGAGTTGAGTTTATTTATTTAGTTAGAGTCTTTGATATCCAGGTCAGTTCTGTTCAGCAGAACTGAGAGGACCAAAGAGAAAGCTACTGCTTGCTATCAGAAATCATAAAAGTATCAGAAATATTTCTTCTGCAGAGATTAAGGTGACAGACATGCATACAATTTAGTACAGGAGGTGTGACAGGTATTTGCTTGTTACTGTATATTCTGCATGTTAAGTTGTCAGTTAATTAAATTGATTATAGTGCAGTAGATGCCACATATGAAAAATATGTACACAAAATTTGAACTTATAATTCTCAAAAAAAGAGTTATGCCATATATATATATATATATATATATATATATATATATATGCAAGGAAATAGTGACTTTGGTCAAAACTAAATATAGACACCTCTTTTGTTGACACACTTTAGTCAACAGTGCAGATGATCAACAGGTATGCAAGATCAACAATTTTCATGCTTTGGATGTATGCCCCTTTCCCCTGGGGATTGTGCAATCTCACAGTTATTATATATAATTAACAACAGTGTTGGGTGGCTTGCCTCCTATCAAAAACTATGCTCCATTACTCTGCATGTGGAGAAGATTATCCTCATGCATGCATGCTGTACTGTCATTGTTTGCATTGTCAGCTTTTTGTGGTGAATGTTATTCATGGCAATGTTTGGGTCTTTCGATCTTGGCCACTACACTCCCTATATCTATCTATAGAAATAAATACAGACTCATGTATTCTTTTTTGCTAATTTCCTGAACTTCTTGCCATTGTAATAACAACACTGTCAACAGGTGAATACGTATACAACAAATCTGAATTGCATATGAAACAGCAATAAAAATTGTATTTTCTTTCAGATAAGGACAGTTATTTGCAAAAATGGGAAAAAAGAGTTGTGGATGGATGGATAGATATCATTAACTTGTGCAAAATGTTTATGTTTCTTCCTCCTTTCCACTATATATTTTTTTAGAATGCCTGATCAGTTTAATTACATCTCTTTTTAACTAATGTATGAGCATTCTTCATTCTCACATCACTTATTAAAAAAATACTTGAACAAAATATATATTTTGAATAATTTAACAACAGTTTGATAAGCATCCATAATTCAAAAAATACAAGCTACTGCATATTAGGCTGTGCATACTAATAAATAAGTGACATCAGACAGAGCACTGAATGAACTGTTTCAGTAATCATGGAGAAATGAAAATAGTGTTGATCTAAGTCCATACAGACAACTGTGTACAAGTACTGTTGAGTAAATTTAATTGTCTTTAGATATTGAGGGCAGTTGATTTAGATAACTTCTGTCTGATTCAGCATAAACCGCTATCAATATTTGCAGTCTTTGTAGAACATTAACTTTAAAGTGTATTTTACAAAATATAACATCTCTGCGTGAATGTTGTTTTAATGATAACCAAATAGACACACATAAATGAAAAGTGACAAAAAGCTGCACAATATAGAGAAGGGGGCAAAGGATGCAAAATATAAACTAGCTGTGATAAATTATATTTAGAATGACTGTATTTTATGCTGTCCATAAACAGTCATCCAAACAACAAAACACAACAAATTGCAATGTGACTTTCATTATGCAAAACACAATAAAAACTCTAATCACTGTGAACTATGTAGAAGACATACTCACATCAACCAGAGATAATAGTGTTAGACATAATACAATGTCTGACACAATACCTGTACTTGCCAGACACATACACAACCACTCAGTTACAACACAACTAACCAAGACAGGTGTGTTCATTGCTTCTCACCTCAGACAACAAAAAAATCAGGCTAATTACATTTTATTCACTCAAGCTCCAAAATTTATTTATTTATTTATTTACATTTGTTGACCGGGAGAGTCCGACTGGACACAGGTCCGTTTTCAGCGGAGGCCCGGGGAGAAAATCTCCACATTAAGTATTATTTGCATTATACAGTTAAAAAACATAGCATTTAAATATAGACATTAGTCCAGTTAAGGACACAAGACAAGAAGAAAACAGATGTAAAACAGCTGTAGAACATAGTACAATTTTAAAATATGGTGACATATACTAAACATGGTAACAAATGTAGTTGAGATTCATCAGTGAACAATTGATACAATCTGTTTTTGAGGTATATAACAGCCATTAGCAGTTGTTGCTACAAGAAGTTAATATTATGTGGTAGGTAGCTGGGAACATGAGTAGCCAAGCTTGCTAAGAATAGGTTGTTGATAGGGGGCTGAGCGAGGTAGTGGGTGGGGGAGAGGATGGTATTGGGGGAGGGGGTTGCAAGGGCATATCTGGCAAGTTTTGAAGTGTGATTTTAGTAACGATTTGAAGTGGGTGCAAGTAGTTACAGAGGTAATTGAGGATGGGAGGGAGTTCCAGAGTTTGGCTATAATGCAGGAGAATAATGCTTCTCCAGCAGAGTTAATGGCTCTTGTGACCTGTAGGAGGTTTTTGTGGCTGGATCTTAGTGGTCTCGTGGTTATGTAAGGTCGGAGTAGATTCTGGAGGGATGGGACTTTTAGTGGTTGCTTTATTAGTTTGTGGCCAAGTGGAGTTGGTACCATTGAAGGAGGTGAGGGAGCTCGAGCCAGCCCAGTTCTGCTTGTGAGAGACAATGGTGAGTACAGTAGGAAGCCCCTGTGACGAATTTGGCGATTTTGTTGTAGCAGGTTTCGAGCTTATTTAGATCGCATTGTCTAAGGTTAGTAAATATTGCAGAGGCATAGAGTAGGGTAGAGATAAGATGAGAATTTGCTACTGAAATTTTTGCTGCTTTGGTAAGTAGTTGCTGATTTCTATATAATGCTCCTAGTTTTTTGTGCACTTTTTTAATGGTCATCGAAATGCAAATGTCAAAGGTCAGTTTATTGTCTATTTCTTCTCCTAGTAATTTGGTGTGCTCTGTAGGATGGATGGTGGTATTGTCTTTTGCTGTGATGTTAAAGTGAGAGCTGTCTAGGGTAAGTTTGATGGGTTGGAAGATTAGTAATTTTGTTTTGTTTGGGTTGAGTATTAGTTGGGCATCGGATAACCAAGTTTCAATAGAAGAAAATGCTTCCTGTGTGACTTTTTGCAGTTCTGGTAGGGAGTGGGCTGTGCAGATGATGGTTGAGACATCTGCGTATTGTATGAGTGTGCCATGTGTTGTGGCTGAGGCTAGATTATTGGTAAAAATAGAGAAGAGTAGGGGTCCCAGAATGGACCCTTGGGCAACTCCTATGGAGACTGGTAGTTGGGGGGATAGGCAAGACAGCAATATAATACCTTCACTTCTTCCTCCCATTTCTACTTGGAAAGAAATAGGGGAATACTTGTTAAGAAGGCCTATTGCCCCAAGCACCCCTCAAACCATCTAGATGGTAACATCATTTCATTACTTATCCCAACTAATCATGGGACCCTATTTAATTCATCTTGCACTATTTTTTCAATAAAAGTGTCATGTGGACATTGAATTAATCAGAACAATTTTCCACAGATGTAACTATTAACCCGATACCAAACAAGAAACCTCTCATTGAAATCCCATTACATTAATACCATTATATAACAATACTGCAGCCTTGGTCACCCTATGATTAATGAACCATCCTGCTGTCTCCTTTGCTGCTATCCTATAAGCACCTTTCTATAGCAAACTAGGAATAAAAGCCAACCAATTACCCTCACATGGAATTTCTGCTGTAGCAGCAACAAATCTAGTGCAATCCTGGAAAACAACCTCATTTTCAGAATAATCCACAAATCATTGCATCTCAAGTGTATAATAACTATATCTGGAACTGCCACTTTGAATTGACCTTCATCCATAACTGCCCACTGAGTTCCCTAAATAATTCTGATACCATGTTAACCTATGCTCCAGAAATCAGGGCTCCACGCAAAAAACACCATGTGCAATAGCAACTCATTTTATCACCCACTGAACATAAGAATATGCTAAAGCAACCACAGTTCTATGACCTGTGAAATAAGAAAAAGAAAAAAAATAAATCACTAATGGCCACACAGTACAGACATTGTCTTAAACAAGATAATTAAGAATCAGAAACCCATCTGCACTGACATTTTATTAAGTCAACAAACCAGCCTTCATAAGTTATATCTCATACCAATCAAAAAAGAATTAAACTAATACCACCCATCACACTGACCTACACTCTCAATGCTTTCTTCAAAATTCCATCGGAATGCCTAACATCTACCAGCAGGTTGAACAAAAAGCTAAAGAAGAACACTTTATCCCATCTTGACAAGCTTTACTGTGTTAATGCCCAATGTACAGGGCACAAAACCCTTTCTTCATTCCTCAATAGTCATACCTGCTGACTCCTACCTTCCTGGTCTCATTTTGAATATTTTAAGCAAACCATTTCTGAATCACGAGTTATGCACACCTCTGACAAACACATTTAGTCTTATGCAGTATAGTACCAACTTCCTTAACAGTATTTGTAATGTAATTCTGCTAGATGGCTTCCTTAGTCAGTATCTGCATGACTGCCACATTATTTGAGTAAAGCATCCCTTTCTTGAAGTACTTCTTCCATACTGTAGTACTTCTTCCATACTACTGTGCTGCTGAGATGAGCATCAACTCCAGAAAGGTAATATCTTTTCTGAACATCCTACACTAATGATCAGACCAAGCTATTGCTCCAAAAACTCATACCAAATCTTAAGGTCCATCTTCACTGTGTTGTTAAACCTCACTCTATGGTCATTATTTTTCCCTCATTTCAACAGTTACACCACTGATCTAATAAATATCCTACCAGGTCCTATAGCCCTGAAAGCAAAATTCATCCCAGCCAGTAGCTCCATTACCTGAAGCCACACCTAAATCTTCCCTTTCAACTTCTCTAGTTTGTCGTGTGGTGAGCAAAAGTATCCTGCTAACTTATCTAACAGAGGACCCAAAGAAAGTAAGGACCTCAGCTGGACCCTCTTTCTTATTCTTAGCCAAAGATACACATAGTTCCTTGTATAAAGCTAAGAATCTTTGCAGACCTGATGCCACACCCTCTTTATCTTCCCCAGTTAGCATAAAATCATCTAGGTAATGGATTGCTTCTGGCCTGAAGTGTTCAACTCTCAAAATCCACTACAGAGCTGAAATAAACTTCTGAGAAGAAGGGCAGTGTATGGTATCACTCATGTCAATAGCTTTATTACAATAAAATTTACTCTCAAGCACATACCTGACAATGCCCGATACTGGTCCCATACTGGGAGTTAGCAGAAAGATGGCCCATTGTCTAGCTTCAATAACCAGTGGTTAATGAACGAGTGGAGAGCCCCCGTTCCATCATCTAATGATGCATATACCCTCTCCACTATCTTATCAATATGGTCATTGATCAAGTTCCCTTCTGGGAATGATAGGTGATGAATTAAATTAAACTCCCCTGGCTTCTATTCAGGGATCAATCCCAATAGTGGTATCCCAGACTTCGCAAATGAATGCTCCCCAAGGGTCCCAAAACACTGCCTCCTCAACTTCTTTATGTAGCATTACCTGCACTACCAACTCATGACTCTTTACTAATTTTTTATTGCCACACACCTTAAATTATTTCCCTCTCTTTAATGAAATAGAAAAGGTCCAACAACATCTCCTATCGGCTTCAGAGCTAATAACTAATCTGGATAAAGCTGTAACCTCACAATCAAATCTTTTACTTGAAAAAAAATGAGAAGGTTGTCTAATCTATTGACCCTACCCTTGTGCAGGCCTGAATGTGCCTCCTACTCTTGAACTATGTCTGAAGCAATGTCACATCATCTTATGATGAAAAAATGCTATGACCTGCCTGTTCTCCTTTTGTTAGCATTGGGCTGTGGTATTCCTTCCCTGCAAATTGAACAAATGTGTGTAAACTTGCATGCAGACTACAAACACCTGCCATCATTACATGCCCAACATGCCATAGCCCAACCCTCAGGCTCTTCTTGCTCTGACCTACTTGATAAGACTGCCCTATCAGTCTATATCCTTAGCTATGTCTGCACACCCACCTCATTTCTGTATCAACATCCTTCAGCTGCCAGAAGCACTGATTGTACCACAGCCAAACATTTACCAACCTCAACCTCTGTACTTCCCATATTGTCACAAAGTATGCCAGCAAAATAAGAGCTTGGTCTTGTAACTTTGCTAATATTACTGACATTAGATATGCAAATCAATTTTCCAGGTCTGAGACCTAAACCTCTCTGAACATATTTCTCCAAGGTAGCTAATGCTGCCATCACATTTTTCAGCCCTTTACACCTACCAACTCTAACATGTTTGCATATTCTTTCTCACCTCCAAATCTTCTCTTTCTCCACCCATGGGATGTGTGATGTGATAAGCATGCCTCAGTCCTCAGCTACCAACATCCAGTCTTTGAAATTATGAATGGTTATATCACTCTCTTCCAGCCCTATGCTATCTTAACCACAAAACTGACCTATGGGAAAACATAGCATACTTTCTCACCCTTCCCCAGACCCTACTTTGCTCAGGTTCATCTGTTGGCCATTTAACTGTTTACTGATCTCTCCTGCATTACTGCTAGGGTACCCTCCCTTAACAACTCCTAAGGCCTTAGCCTACCTTGCACACCTAACTCTTGCAATAACCTTAACATGTACTCAACTGCCCTTTGTGGGTTTACCTGATTGGTATCTAAAACATTATCTATGACATTAGCTGCAGTGGACTGTTGCTCCATTGAAGCTCCCACACTGTTTTCTCTTCTAGTCTTGCTGGACCTCTTATTCTCCCTCCCACCAGAGGGATGGGGGGGGGGGCATCCAAGGCTAACTAATGTACCTCAGTCATTCTCCTTTTCTGACCTCTGGGATGATCTACACTTTCAGCCTGTATTTGTCTTGAAACTTGCAAGAATTTGTCTGCCTCAGCTGTGATGGTATTCCATTTCTTCTTTAACTTTTCAACTTCCTCCATACTGAGAAACAAGTGAGAGAAAGAAAACATTAGAACATCTATCCTCTCATCCTGTACCTACCACATCTAACCACCCTTCTATAATGACCTGCCACCATGTCAAACAAAGAGCTGCCTGTACTATAGCAACCAACTACCACTGCTGTAAGTCTATTTCCCCATACTTTTATTGGACTTGACTTTTTTTTCTTGCAACTTTATGACTCCCCAGTCAGAGCTGGGAACTTATGAACACTGCCAATCCAAAACACCACAGGAGCCATTGTCACATTTGATACCAGCATATCAATCCGTTTCAAGACCCCATCCTGCCTCCTATTGTGCAGAATGCTTCCTCCAGCTCTGGTCCATATTTTCTTATTTTTGTTACACCCCTTCTCATTCCTTTTTTAAACAACAGCAATGCCTACTGTAAGTGCATAAGCCCTTTGCCAGATTGTGTGGTCCAACCAACTCCCCTTTCCTTACCCCTCTCTCTGCGGGCAATACCTAGCTCAACCCCTCTTACCTACCTTCATCAGGGGTAAGCCTAAAATTAAGCTGAGATAATCCGAGTCACATCTAACTTATGAGAAGCACTAGCTTGAGAAGCTGTCAGCACATCATAGATTCCAGCCATAAGAAGTTTTTCTTCTGCCTAGTATTATCTTAATTAAACATAATCCCCTATTGTTAGTCCAACTATATATTTCAAAAGGGAACTGACATCTTATTAATGCAGGAGGCAGCATTCTCTCTCTCTCTCTCTCTCTCTCTCTCTGTGTTAGTACTATCAGGGCACATAACACCCTAGCTCTTAGCCTTCAAACTCAAAATTGTTTACAACTGCATCTTAACAACTGGGCCAAATATGGAACACCTACTATGAACGTCATCTAGAAAGATCACTCCATGGTTGAATTTAGATACTTTATATTCATAAAAGGTTTCCATAATGAATTAATATGACTCAATATTCTTAAGAATGAATGTAGAACAACCCCCTTTAATGTAGAATAATGTGGAATGTGAACTTTTAAGACTCAAACTGAGGAATATTTCCTATAATAAGTTGTATCTGAGGAGCATTCATAACACATTCACTCATAACCCCTTCAACAAAGATATTTATGTCACCATGATTGGTTACTGCTCCTGCAGAACTATAAATTAGTTTTCCCATACAAGTCTGCTTAGTGCTACTGGACCAACTTGTTCTTATTTTTTTATTTCTATGTGACCCCCCCCCCCCCGTATTAACTGGGACAATCGTTCATTTGATTATTTAAAAACAGAACATCTCTGACAAACTGGGGCAGCTGTGAGGTATGAAGTAGTGTGTAACTTGCTGCTTAGCCCTTGCAACCTGAATTTCTAGATCTTCCTCTCCCAGCATGACATGACTATGCCAACTGACAAAACCAGCATGACTCCTGCCACATAGTCAGAGGCCATTTTGGTCTTGTTCATGCCTCATTCCTCTTCAAAAAGAGGACTGTAACTGCTGATGCCAAGCTATAATCAGCATGTGTCTGCCAGACATACCTCTCAACCTCTCTGTGCAAGAAATCATGGCTAGCTGAATTACTAGCAGGGAAGACAGCTTTAAATCAGGTATAACTGAAATATTGCTTTTAAATCCCAGCTCATCAGAATGCTAAGCCATAAGCCTTTTGTCAGAGTCTGAAGACAAAAACTTGGATTGCTATTAAGGTAAACTGGTGGTCGCACCCCAGCAGTAGTGTAAGAGCACACTATGGACTTTACTTATTTCGTATTGCCTCTGTCTCTTTTATTTTGTTTATTTTATTATCTTTAATTATTGCTTTGCATAGGAAGGGCAAATAAGGTTAATGCCTCCTCCTCCCTCCTACAACACTCCCTACTACTGCTCCAACCCTGAGCTGTGCTATAAATGGGGTTGCAATTACCATTCTTCAACCCAATGCTACTTTCCGGATGGCAGGATAATTTTGAGAATCTCCCTAGCAACCCAGACCACCTTTGACTACTGATCTGATCTACTTCATGCCCCTATCAATATCCCCATTCCTGGTTCCCGCAACCAAATCTCACAATGCCACCTGGGCAGCCTAGATTCTACAAAAGCATAGACTAACAACACTAGAGCCTGTACAAGAGCCTCCTTACCTCCTCCTTGACACAAAAAAATACTTAACTGACCTCAAATGTCATTTCATGACTCCCCTTTTGATTGCTTGAGCACTGGTAAAGTGAGGTCACTAGCTTCCTTCACAAATAGCCATACTAAGAGGCTGAACTTTTCATCTTCCTTTCCTTAAATATCCTAAACCTCCTTCCTTCCCCTAGCTAATCCTGACCCAGCATCCTATTTCCTGACCTAACTATAAAACTCACTCTAACTAACCCTCCCCCTTTTTCTTACTATCACCCTACTTCCCTACTCTCTAAACTTCCCTTTCTTACTTTGGGCAAGTATTCATGGAATAAAACATCTGCACACAAAAAAAAAAAAAAAAAAAAAACACTTTTTGTTTACCCGTTCTTATCCTGAGTGACATCAGCACTGTATTGGATGTATAAAATGTATTCTAAGCATCATCTGCCTCTGAATTAACCAGAACTGAGTCACTGATTCAGTACATTTTTGGCTGATTGTTAGCATTCTTCTCTAAGTCCCACCTGCAAGGAGTCGCTCCTGGTAAGCCAAATGTTACAGGTTAACTATTATTTAACATTGTGTGACCCTACTTACAGTTAAGCTAAGTTCTTGAATAAAGAACTTTTCAACTATACCTCAACAAGTATTATGCCAAAGGCACGTATTTTCATGTCCGCTGTTTTGTCCTAGATTGTTTAGCAGAAACGGCAATGAGAAGCAACATCAAACTCTTAACGATCCAAGTTTTATGGGGAAGAATGCAGAGTTAGTTCTTTAGTAAGGTAGGTTGATTCAGTTATGGGTGCAGCCAGGCATATGTCATTTATAGCACAATGCACACTATTTTATGCAGACACATGCTAGAATTTTATTTTTAGAAATGTCATTATCTATTACAGTCTATAGTTACATATACTGGTATTTTTTTCAGGATGCCTGTTTCGATCCTTTTCTTAAGCATACAGTTTTTGGGGTTAGCTGGACTACAGTTTTTAGATAGCTGGTTGTATTCTGTAAATTAGTATGAAATTCAAATATCCTGGCTATTAACTGCATTTGAAATTTACCCAGAAGGAACATAGCAATATGTATGTCCAAAAATATGCTCTTTCCAACTGGCCCAAAAACTGTACATGTGGGTCTAATACTGAATTACTAGAAGCGAATAGAACTTACAAATGCATTTTTATGCAGATTCTTATCTGCATCTACAGATAAACATTTAAAATCTCATGACTTGCATTGCTGAGTGCTGAAATGTGGTGAAATAATGGACCATAATCTAAACTTACATATATAAAGTCTGAGACTGCCATTTCACAGAATATCTCTGGGATATGATGAACTAAGAATCGATGCAAATAAGTTCAGGAGTGTTGCTCGACCCTAAAATGTTTGTTCTCTTCTCTAATGTTTTTGTCTTGTTTTCAGTCTCAGTAGACTCAACAATGCAAGTTCTGAGATTTCAACAGGGAGACACATATACATTAACAATATAATGAATTAGGTCAAGTGAGAGGGTCTTCTTCTATTATCTTTGTTAATTTTATTATGAAACAAAGTTGTATTTCTATGGAAAAATTAAATATAATCGTAGCCTTCAAACCCCATAAGATGCATAATGGAATTAAAAGAAAAATAAAATACTGGTTTTCCCATTAATTGGTCCTTACTGTTTTCACTTTCTTTCTGTCATATGCAGAATGGAAAATTATATTTTTAAAAAGGGAAAATAAATTAGATCACTGAACGAATATATCAAAATCAACCATTTGCAAACACTATATGAAAATCTGTCCACTTTTCAGATTGTTCCAAATATTGTGTTAATATGCTACTGGTGCAAGCTTATGACATATAGTTAATGCTGAACACCTTGTGCTAATTTTCCAGCTCTGCTCTTGCATTTGCATAGAATCATGTTCCTCAACTAGATGCAAGAAAAGATACCTTTGATTGCATATTAATGTCTAGTTTCCATGCAAACCCACAGGTCATCTCCCATCTTAATATCGCCATTCACAAGCTCAGGCGCTATAACTTACCAGCAGGCTTCACTAAACTTGGGATTCTGTGATATTGGACCAAACTCTAGAAAAAAAAGATTGTGGCATAGAGGAATAAAAGTGCTGACTACAGCCCAGGTTACATAAGTTTAATAAGAGGCATTAGTGCTTGATGGCACAAACAGGAACGATCAGTATGTCCATCCTGCAAGAGAATTGACAGTGCTTACCACCCAGCTGACACCACTGCTCTGATGAGAAGGACTTGGCTGGATAGTAGAACTCTATGATCATGCAGGTTACAGGTGCCTAAAAATGTGAGTGTGGCCACCCATGCTGGTGACAGTAGCCTCCTGAACTGTTGCAAATGTCAGTGTCACCGCCAGGGATGGTACTAAGATATAAAAATAGAAAAGGTTATGATTGACTGGATGTCAATATCAGCTCAAGGTACCTTGGTTGCCTGGAGGATGCTACCCTCAAATACAGTGTATGTCTGATTGACAGGAAGCTTGATGGAAAGAAAGAACAGGGTCACAGATGGCCACCTACAATAATCAGTGCCATCTTACCTGCATCACACATTACTAGACTTGTAAAAAAAATTTTAACAAAAGAGAAACCATTGACTTATTTTGTACTGAACGTGTTTGTGCTGGCATATTTACTGTCATCTCCATTAGGCATGCAGTCCATGAGACTACTAAAGAACTTAGCCCAAATTCCCAAAATGCCCCAAAGTACTGTCTGCTTAAGTTGTTCAATATCACAAGATAGACAAATGAGGAATGGGGTAAAATCAAATCCTAAATTATAGGAAGTAGCTTGTTAAGAGATCACAGCCTTAATCTTCTGTGCTAGCTGCCAGACATAGTACTCTAATAATAGTGTCTTTGCTTAACATTAATAAAATAAAAAAAAACACATGGCATACCTTTTCCTATGCATTTTGTATAATGCAAATAAGATGACCAGTGTTTTTTTCAATCTGTTAATTCTAGGGAATATGAACAATAATGCAGATGCTCACTAACATTGCAAGTTCTACTTATAGAATAAATTTTGGGTATGTGAATTTTACATGCATCATATGATAACTTGCTAAGGCACTATTTTACCCTGTTCAATCAGTTTTTCTCTATTTTAATATAATTATACTTCTGATTGACAAATGCTCAAATATGAAAGCATTATAGAATGCTGATTACTGTAAGCTTTTAGCATTCATTTTCAAATACAGTTAAATCCGCATCAAGTACTTTAGGCTCCCATGTCAAGTTAAAACTTACAGACTGATGCATTCGTCAATAATGAAGCAATCATAATATTAGATCTTGTGTATTAAATAAGCAAGTTTTCTCATTTTTGGTTATGAATATATAGGCAAAGTATAGGCTGTGCTCATCCACCTAACCATGTGCCTTCAGTTAAAAAGTAACAATGTTACTCAAACAGAGGTGTGTTATAATTTAACTCTCTGAGGTTAACTAATGCATATATCCTACTATTACTATGAGAATGTGTAAATGTCAATTCTTCCAGAGCTAGCAGTCATATATTAAGATTAATTGTAGCATGCTGAAAAGCAAGATCTGCCATAACTATAATGCCACTTTCTAAATAAAACAAATCCTGTAAAGATAGCAGAAAATCTTTGGAATCTTTAATATGAGATGTTGCAACACAAATGCAAATATAAACACACAAAGATGGGCTTCTTCCTTGAATTTATAGCTTTCTTTGCTGGGCACAAATGGTACTACAAGAATCTTGCTGACTGCAGTTGTAGTGATTTTGGCATGCATTTGATTTGAGCTCACATGAAATAATGATTATAGTTACGACCTGCAGGATTCACAGAAACTGCTGCTTAGCAACAAAATATGATGTGTATGTTAAGATACAAATGGCACATACACTCAGTAATGCCACAAGCAGAGCTACATTGTTTTATGCAGTCAATATGTATATTATTTTCAGAAAACAAAGAGTAAGCCATTATAAAACAGATATTTTTTTTTCAAAAAAAGGATTTAGAGAAGATTACTTGCATTAAAATTATTCTTTGGAAATATGCATCTGCAGTAACTATTGCCATCAGCAAATATAGTTGTAAACAATTGCAGTCAGGTTTGGACAGTTTAATGTTAAATCCTTTCCAACACATTTGTAGAAAATGATGAAGTACTTGAACAAAGCATTGGAATACTCTGCTACAGAGCCAATCAGTGTGAGGTAAAGCACTAGATGCTAAAACCAAGTTTTTTTGTTTTCAGAAAACACCACTTTTGCCAGTAAATCACATAATTCCGCTAAGCAAGTCATTTAACTATAGAGTGATTTCTGATTCTCACTCAAAACATATTTCTGTCTAGTGGGTTTATGCAAATAATGAAATATAAAACAAGTAAGATTAAAAAGTAAGTAAATAGATAAACAAATCCCTTTCCAGCTATCAAGCTGCAAAAGTGATTAGATTGCATTATAATATCGCATCAACAAACAATTTTTAAAGTGTTTTCAGTCAATTGGTACTCTTCCTGTAGTAAATCCTGTTGAGGCCAAATAAAATAATATTTATATTGTCAGTGTTATCTTTTATCCTACATTATTTTATTATGCTTTATTGTATACAAGGCAATACGTCTGTCTAGTCTGTCCTTTTATTACATTTAGTCTTCTATACTTTCTCATTACTTACCACCTCCATTAACTTTTTCTTCCCACTGCTCCATGCCATTTGAATGTCTATCTGGATTTTCTGTACTCCATCCCATTCTGATGGTTGATTCCATTGGTCTACATCCTGCTGTTTGGAAAAGTATCTTCAGAGATCCAGGCAGTAGTTAGGTCAACACTCTACTGCCTATATCCCTTTCTTTGCTTATGTTTTCCTTGTCCAGGGTGACCTTTTTGTGTCCAAAAGACTGAAAGAAGGCGCACTCGCTATACATGCAACAAGACAAATTGAATTGAATGAATGACTCAGTTGCCTGAGCTGTACATGCACAAGTGAAGAAGTGGAGAAAATGAATGGAAAAAAATAAATAAAAGCCTAACACTTGTGATACACAGAAAGGTATGGGAAGCAGAGGTGTGTGTACTGAATGAAAAGTCACTAAAAATACAGTATCATTATGGTGCAAACACACACAATAAACCCAAAGAAATATCCAATCAGTTGACATTGCAGGAAGATGAATGCTGTGCCAGCATTTACTAAAGCAAAACTCATAGTACCAGTACACATAACCATAAAGAATGTTTATTTTGAAAAGGATTGTTTTTGTATATAAGGATTAACTCACTGAAAAGTTCCACATTTGATCATTGTGGAAAAGGGGTAAGGCAAGGAAGGAAAAAAACTCCGTAAAAACAAAAAGGCTCCGTGAAACAAGCTCAAACACAAAAATACTGAAAAAAGTCCAATAGTTTATTGAAGCGCTTTTCGTCACCTTCAATAAGGCAACTTCTTCAGATTACATTTCTAAAAAACAAGTTCCATTTAAATAGTGTAAGTAAGCACATGGTCAGACTCAAAAGAAAAAGTATTACTACACAACATATAGTGCATATATAAAAATTTTAACAAACTTTAAAATACTTTTTAAAATATCAAAACAAATAATCTCCGTACCACTCCAACAACAAATGTCATTTCCCAGTATTAAAGCCATATTGTGACAGAAATTTATTATACAAAGTTTTTTTACTTCTAAAAAAGCTAATATGTATAATTTATATAATAAACGGAAGTTTTTATCTACTCAAACTTTTTAATTTAAGCAGACGCATTATGTTACAAAACTCATTAAGGCCAAGTTCAACAGAGGCATTTAATCTAATTTGCCATGCGAGTTCACGCTCTTCTAAGAGCAAGTTTATAGGGCCACCATGAATATCTTGCTGTATTTGATCTATGGCCCTAAAAGTAAATTTATATCCTTCATTTAACATACTGTGTTTAGCAAGAGCATTGTCCATTTTATTGGTACCTATTGCATAAATATGCTCGTAAATTCTATCTTTGAGTCTTCGCTTCGTTTTTCCTATGTAAAATGCTTTGCAAGATGTACACATAGCAGCGTAGACAACCATTTTAGAATTACAGTGCAATTTATGTTTTAATTCATACTTTCTTTCATTGATGATAAATGCTCTGCCTATAGCTATGAACTTACACATACTGCAACAGCCACAAATGGACACGCCAGCAAATCTATGGGCACCTTCATTATTTTTTGTCTCAAGCATACTTTTTAAATTCATTCCTCTCCTAAAGACAATCTTTGGGACACTACCTAGTTTGTCTGATAGTGTTTTGTCCTATTTAATAAGTTCCCAGTTCTTATATAAAATGGTCCTAATGAGCAAGCTGTCCATGCCAAATGTAGTAATAAAACTACACTCAAATATATTAGTCGCATTATTACTCATTGCCTTGTTGCATTCTAAGTCAAATATATTGTCACTGAATGTTGTCCTCTCAGGTGCACTCAAAGACATCTCCTCAAGTTCACTTACAAGTTCTCTTCTGTCTAAAATCGGGGTGATTATCCCAGTAACTCTTTTAAAATAAACTTCATTGAAAGTTGTTTCAATAAGAGTCAGTGGGTACCCTCTTTGTTGAAACATTTCACTGAGTAAGTTGCATTCTTCTAGAAATTCAATATCAAGTGAAAGCATTCTGGCAGCCCTTATCAATTGTCCCTTTATTATTGAATGCTACTGTGACATGCTCCACACCAGAAGTATATCCCTCATTGGTAAGATCAGACCATAAATTAATTTCACTGGATGTCCACATCCCGACCCCACCCCCAGCCCAGAAAACCACAGTGAAAAACTTCTCAAAAGTGAACTTCTCACTTCTCAAAACCGAAGTGGAATCCTTCAAGGCCCCAGGGCTAGTGGAAATTATGGCCCAAACTGCAGAATCCTATATAAACGCATTCTACGGACATCTCCAGGAATGCATGGATCATGCTATCCCAAACAAAACCAAGACCCAATCATCCAAAGGCAGGCGTCCAGTCTGGTGGATCCCTGTCATAAATAAACTGTACAACAGAAGGAGGAAGCTACTACATGATAGATCAAAATCCCTAATAGGGAAGGCATCTCTGATCAGTACTAGCAAAAAATTACGATCCCTCATAAAATCCTCCAAGGCCAGCTTCGAGAGAAAAATTGAACAGGACACCAAAAACAATCATAAGGCTTTTTTCAGTTATGTTAGGAACCTGGGATGCAACTCCCAGACTTGTTCTGAGTTGATTCTAAACGACAAAAAATACACTGAACCCACAGACATCGCCAATATCCTGGCAGACAGGTTCAGTGCAAACTCCCCCCCCCCGCCTCCCCAAAAGAGCAAGTATCTATCCCAGCAGAGGGCTGCCTCCCAAACATCTCTGATGCTCAGGTGAAGGCTGCCCTCTCCAAAGCAAAAAACACTGCTTCCATGTGACCAGATGGCGTCCCAGGTTGCATCCTACATGAACTCCAAGAGGAACTAATCCCTCAAATAAAACAGCTATACAATCTCAGCCTCACTACAGGATATGTGCCCACAGAATGGCGTACAGCAACAGTAGTCCCACTCCACAAAGGTGGAGCCTCTACGGACCCTGGAAACTATCGCCCCATAAGCCTGACTAGCTTAGTCTGCAAGGCTATGGAGAGGATCATCATGGAGCTCATAAACAAAGACATTGGGGACCTACAGACACTAGATCCTACCCAGTTCGGCTTTGTCAAGGGCAGATCCTGCCTTTTGAACCTGGTTGACTTCTTTGAAACAGTCACCAAAGCCATAGATGAAGGGAAGGTAGTCCACACAACCTATCTGGACCTTGCAAAGGCATTTGACACAATACCCCACTCGGGCATCATAGATAAGCTAGCCAGCTTAAATATAAACCCCTATGTCACAAGATGGGTCACAAACTGGCTCAAAGACATAACCCACAGAGTGAGAGTTGCTGGAGCCATGTCAGACTCAAAACTGGTCACAAGCGGCATCCCACAGGTTCTGTCCTGGGACCACTATTGTTCGGTATATACTTTTCCGAGGTACAGGCAAACGTGGGAGGACTATGGCTCACCAAGTTCACAGACGACTGCAAACTGGGTGCCATAATCGACTCTCCAGCTGACACAAACATCCTTCAAAAAGGTCTCACAGAGACAGATAACTAGTGCCAGTGCCATGGTTTAAAGCTAAATGCCAAAAAATGTATAGTCATACCCTTTGGCAAAAAAATGTGCCCACAAATTACCACATAGGCAGAAATCCATTAAGTACAGAGAAAGTTATTAGGGACCTGGGGACCCAAGTTGATAGCAATCTCTCCTTTGAAAACCACGTTGCCAAAGTGGTTAGAAAGACCTTCTACATAGCCCACTTCATCATGAAGGGTTTCACATCTAGATCAAGAGAGGTAATCATGCCCCTTTATTCATCCCTCATCAGGCCCATCATAGAATACAATGCCCCTTTTGGGATGTACCTTACCTGACACCTGCAGCAATTAGAAAGACCCCAAAAGTATCTCACCAAGAGGATCAAGGGTCTCAAACAGATGCCATATGCTGCTCGGTTAAAAAAACTCCAGCTCTACTCAATTGCATACTGCCTACTTCGAGGCGATCTATGCCTGACATACAAAGCTATGTCAAATCCAGAATTAATGGACATACTCCACCTCAGTAAATCTAAATCCCTTAGAGCCACACGCTTGAGGGACTTAAACCTCAGCACAGAAATAAATAGAACTTGCTGGAGGGACAGGTTCATAACCCAGAGGCTCCCTTCCTCTGGAATAGAATTCCAGTTCATGTGAGGCAGAGCACCTCACTGAATCTCTTCAAGAAGAATCTTGATAGGGGATCATAGGTTTGTCCCAGGGATTACTCCCATGTCACTATTAGACAGAGGCACAGTAAACTAAACCTAAAAAAGGGGCACAGCATACTCAAATCAAGGGGTGGCGTAAGCCATACAGAATTGGGCTAGGCTTATAATTGCCCCAGGGCAAATAGCCTAGTATGAGCCTATGAACCTTTGAACCTATGACAATGGATGGGAACTAGTAAAGTGCAAAAATGAGTTGCAGTACGTGTCTTTTCTAAATATCTTTGAGATATATCTATTATTTACAAAATCTTTGGATAATCTGACATCCTAATAATCGATACAGGACAAATGAAAATTAAATGTAAATTTTAAAAAGTCAATTGAGTTGTTTAAGTACTCAACAAAATTTTTTGCTGAATCTTCATCCCCTCGATACAAAATAAATATATCGTCGAGGAAACATGTATAATACATAATATTTGTCATGTGTAAGACATTGTTGAACACAAAATGTTTCTCCCACTATACCATAACAGTATTGGCGAATGAATTTAAAAAGTATGCTTGAGACAAAAAATAATGAAGGTGCCCATAGATTTGCTGGCATGTCCATTTGTGGCTGTTGCATTATGTGTAGTTCATAGCTATAGGCAGAGCATTTGTCATCAATGAAAGAAAGTATGAATTAAAACATAAATTGCATTGTAATTCTAAAATGGTTGTCTACGCTGCTATGTGTACATCTTGCAAAGCATTTTACATAGGAAAAATGGAGTGAAGACTCAAAGATAGAATTTACGAGCATATTTATGCAATAGGTACCAATAAAATGGGCAATGCTCTTGCTAAACACAGTATGTTAAATGAAGGACATAAATTTACTTTTAGGGCCATAGATCAAATACAGCAAGATATCCGTGGTAGCCCTATAAACTTGCTCTTAGAAGAGCATGAACTCGCATGGCAAATTAGATTAAATGCCTTTGTTGAACCTGGCCTTAACGAGTTTTGTAACATAATGTGTCTGCTTAAATTAAAAAGTTTGAGTAGATAAAAACTTCTGTTTATTATATAAAATATACATATTAGCTTTTTTAGAAGTAAAAAAACTTTTTATAATAAATTTCTGTCACAATATGGCTTTAATACTGGGAGATGACATTTGTTGTTGGAGTGGTAGGGAGATTATTTGTTTTGATATTTTAAAAAGTATTTTAAAGTTTGTTAAAAGTTTTTATATATGTACTATTTATTGTGTAGTAATACTTTTTCTTTTGAGTCTGACCATGTGATTACTTACACTATTTAAATGGAACTTGTTTTTTAGAAATGTAATCTGAGGAAGTTGCCTTATTGAAGGTGACGAAAAGTGCTTCATTAAACTATTGGACTTTTTTCAGTACTTTTGTGTTTGAGCTTGTTTCACGGAACTTTTTTGTTTTTACAGAGTTTTGATTTACATAGTTTGTTTCATTTGTGTCACATGGCTTCTGGTGATTCAAGAAGTGCAAACAGTCCTAACCTGTTTGAACCCACTCAAACACAATCTGAGTTTTTAAGTTTAACTGCGTTAATTAACACTTTATCTCAACGCGTGGATGAACTAGCTGTGCGGTTGGATTCTCAACAACCTAAGTCAGCTGTTCCAAGTACTGCTAACAACAGTCATTCATTTCCTCCACCTGACCAGCAACAATTGGTGAATGAGAACGTATTATTGGCCAACATTGGTATGCCTCTACTTGACAGGAATCGGGAGAATCGGCGATTAGAGACACTGGTGTTTCTACCGGTGTCGCAGCACCGAGTGACCTACGGGCTTTGGACAGACCACCTGTTTGTTTGGACAACTCTGCTTGTGGTTTAGATGTGAGACAGAATGGTGTTGTGGGGCTTATTAGTGCACCACCACTTCAGGAGTGGATAAAAGACACACGCAAATTTTGTTTGAACCGAGAGAACAACATGGAGCAACTGGCTGACACCTTGAACAACAACAGGTTGGTCTTATTTTAATAACTGAACAGTTAAAACTTTTGGACATGAAATTAGTTAAACTGAAAAAGCTTCAGCTAGGAACAAGTTATTTTCAAGAATGTATCAAAGAACGTATTGTCCCGAAAGGTTTAAGACATCATTTGTATCCCACTGGTCTCATAGCGGATTCCTTATTCCATCTAGAACTCAATTCTCTCTTTGATCAACAAGGGTTTGCCTTAATGGACTTAATGGTAAAACATTATGCAGTCGAAATTGAGCAGCTAACAAGTGAGGTGTCTGATATCAACTCCTTTATCATTTCTCATACTGATTTTTTCAGATACAAGTACTATTGCGAGAGATGTTTTGCCAGCATTGACCAGTTATTGGATAGATTGAGATTTAATAAAATCAAAAAAATGAACAGGGATTGTGCAGCCTATGACAAGGGCTTAGCGTATCCCAAGCCTTCTATGGCTCAAGTTGGTACTTCTTTTTCTTCTTCCAACAGCTATACATTAAATAATAGAAGGAATGACTCTAACACTTGTGACACTACTGCAACAACAGCGTCCTCAATATCTGACACCGAACAAGAACAAGTTAGATGAAGCGAGCGGCTTCGTTCTAATAATAATAAAGGATCAAATAACAAACAACAGGACACAGTTTCAAATGACAATAACTCAAATAAATCAGACTTCCGGAACTTTGTCCATCCAGGTGGTAGTCCTAAAAAATTTAACAACTACCCTCAAAAAAACAAACAGCGCACCAACAATAAACGCAGGAGATAACACATGACCTGCAACATGGGGTTGCTATTTTAAAGAACAAGTCTGGTAATTTTCACATTTTCAACTATTCATCGATTGAAATTGACCCTGCTTTAATTGAACTATTAGCAAAGGGAAACACGTTTGTCCCTAGCCGTCATTTGGACATTGTGCAAACAATTAAAGATTTGAAGTTGTTTGTAAGAAAATTAAATTTGACAACTTTGTTTGGTAATCTTGGTGGAACGGGTTCCCTATTTAGGGTTCCGAGTATTTTTAACCCTCCATTACATCCAATGTTAAACATCTTTGAAACTGTAACTGAATTAGATCTAAGATATTTTGTTAATGACCAAAGGAATCTTTTTAATAGTAGAATGGTCGAAGTAAATACTACACGTGAAGAATTTTTGGCATTACAAACATTGAAGTTAATGAAAGTTAGAGTCATTAAGCCAGACAAGGGGGGAGGCTTGGCCATATTTGACATAATTGACTATTCTGAAAGAGTACAGGCTTTATTAAGTAGTGATGCCTATATTAAGGCATCAATTAATGAAGTGAATATAGCCTATAATCGTATTAAAGGCTATATAAACGACTTGTTCATAGAATCTAAAATTGATGTCAATCTATACAATTATATGATTATGTTATGGCCAAAAATCCTTATATAATTTGCAATTCCGAAAATCCATAATGACTTGAACAATCCACCAATGAGGCCATTGATAGAAGGCCGTGGATCTATAACATACCCTTGTGCTAAAGTTGTTGACAGCATCTTGAAGAAGTATTTAACATCTGAACCACAAGTCTGTAATGACTCTTGGGCTTTCTTACAAAACATAAATAGTTTGGATTCTGATGTTGCCAACAACTTTCTTACAATTGATGTTAAAGAACTGTATACATCAATTCCACACACAGAGGGTATTGAATGGGTGAGTTTATTCCTTAGCAGTAAGGGAGAATCTAGTCAGGAAATTTATCTTGTGGAAGTGTTGGACATTATTCTCACCAACAATTATTTTTCATTTCAAAATGAGCTGTATTTACAGAAGCAGGGTGTAGCCATGTGCTCACCCTGCGGTGGGAGTTTCACCAATACTGTTATGGTATATTGGGAGAAACATTTTGTGTTCAACAATGTCTTCCACATGACAAATATTATGTATTATACACGTTTCCTTGATGATATTTTTATTTTGAATCGAGGGGATGAAGATTCAGCAAAAAATTTTGTTGAGTACTTAAACAACTCAACTGACTTTTTAAAATTTACATTTAATTTTCAATTGTCCCGTATCGATTATTTATATGTTAGGTTATCCAAAGATTTTGTAAATAATAGATATATCTCAAACATATTTAGAAAAGACACGTACTGCAACTCATTTTTGCACTTTACTAGTTCCCATCCATTGTCACAGAAGCGTTCAATAATAAAGGGCCAATTGATGGTTTCACTTGAAACTGAATTTCTAGAAGAATGCAACTTACTCAGTGAAATGTTCCAACAAAGAGGGTACCCACTGACTCTTATTGAAATAACTTTCAATTAAGTTTATTTTAAAAGAGTTAATGGGATAATCACCCCAATTTTATACAGAAGAGAACTTGTAAGTGAACTTGAGATGACTTTGAGTGCACCTGGGGGGGACGACATTCAGTGACAATATATTTGACTTAGAATGCAACAAGACAATGAGTAATAATGCGACTAATATATTTGAGTGTAGTTTTTTACTACATTCAGCATGGACAGCTTGCTCATTAGGACTATTTTATATAAGAACTGGGAACTTATTAAACAGGACAAAACACTATCAGACAAACTAGGTAGTGTCCCAAAGATTGTCTTTAGGAGAGGAATGAATTTAAAAAGTATGCTTGAAACAAAAAATAATGGAGGTGCCCATAGATTTGCTGGCATGTCCATTTGTGGCTATTGCAGTATGTGTAAGTTCATAGC
>NC_056737.1:546466590-546471590 GCF_019279795.1 Protopterus annectens
TTTCCGAGGTACAGGCAAACGTGGGAGGACTATGGCTCACCAAGTTCACAGACGACTGCAAACTGGGTGCCATAATCGACTCTCCAGCTGACACAAACATCCTTCAAAAAGGTCTCACAGAGACAGATAACTAGTGCCAGTGCCATGGTTTAAAGCTAAATGCCAAAAAATGTATAGTCATACCCTTTGGCAAAAAAATGTGCCCACAAATTACCACATAGGCAGAAATCCATTAAGTACAGAGAAAGTTATTAGGGACCTGGGGACCCAAGTTGATAGCAATCTCTCCTTTGAAAACCACGTTGCCAAAGTGGTTAGAAAGACCTTCTACATAGCCCACTTCATCATGAAGGGTTTCACATCTAGATCAAGAGAGGTAATCATGCCCCTTTATTCATCCCTCATCAGGCCCATCATAGAATACAATGCCCCTTTTGGGATGTACCTTACCTGACACCTGCAGCAATTAGAAAGACCCCAAAAGTATCTCACCAAGAGGATCAAGGGTCTCAAACAGATGCCATATGCTGCTCGGTTAAAAAAACTCCAGCTCTACTCAATTGCATACTGCCTACTTCGAGGCGATCTATGCCTGACATACAAAGCTATGTCAAATCCAGAATTAATGGACATACTCCACCTCAGTAAATCTAAATCCCTTAGAGCCACACGCTTGAGGGACTTAAACCTCAGCACAGAAATAAATAGAACTTGCTGGAGGGACAGGTTCATAACCCAGAGGCTCCCTTCCTCTGGAATAGAATTCCAGTTCATGTGAGGCAGAGCACCTCACTGAATCTCTTCAAGAAGAATCTTGATAGGGGATCATAGGTTTGTCCCAGGGATTACTCCCATGTCACTATTAGACAGAGGCACAGTAAACTAAACCTAAAAAAGGGGCACAGCATACTCAAATCAAGGGGTGGCGTAAGCCATACAGAATTGGGCTAGGCTTATAATTGCCCCAGGGCAAATAGCCTAGTATGAGCCTATGAACCTTTGAACCTATGACAATGGATGGGAACTAGTAAAGTGCAAAATGAGTTGCAGTGCGTGTCTTTTCTAAATATCTTTGAGATATATCTATTATTTACAAAATCTTTGGATAATCTGACATCCTAATAATCGATACAGGACAAATGAAAATTAAATGTAAATTTTAAAAAGTCAATTGAGTTGTTTAAGTACTCAACAAAATTTTTTGCTGAATCTTCATCCCCTCGATACAAAATAAATATATCGTCGAGGAAACATGTATAATACATAATATTTGTCATGTGTAAGACATTGTTGAACACAAAATGTTTCTCCCACTATACCATAACAGTATTGGCGAATGAATTTAAAAAGTATGCTTGAGACAAAAAATAATGAAGGTGCCCATAGATTTGCTGGCATGTCCATTTGTGGCTGTTGCATTATGTGTAGTTCATAGCTATAGGCAGAGCATTTGTCATCAATGAAAGAAAGTATGAATTAAAACATAAATTGCATTGTAATTCTAAAATGGTTGTCTACGCTGCTATGTGTACATCTTGCAAAGCATTTTACATAGGAAAAATGGAGTGAAGACTCAAAGATAGAATTTACGAGCATATTTATGCAATAGGTACCAATAAAATGGGCAATGCTCTTGCTAAACACAGTATGTTAAATGAAGGACATAAATTTACTTTTAGGGCCATAGATCAAATACAGCAAGATATCCGTGGTAGCCCTATAAACTTGCTCTTAGAAGAGCATGAACTCGCATGGCAAATTAGATTAAATGCCTTTGTTGAACCTGGCCTTAACGAGTTTTGTAACATAATGTGTCTGCTTAAATTAAAAAGTTTGAGTAGATAAAAACTTCTGTTTATTATATAAAATATACATATTAGCTTTTTTAGAAGTAAAAAAACTTTTTATAATAAATTTCTGTCACAATATGGCTTTAATACTGGGAGATGACATTTGTTGTTGGAGTGGTAGGGAGATTATTTGTTTTGATATTTTAAAAAGTATTTTAAAGTTTGTTAAAAGTTTTTATATATGTACTATTTATTGTGTAGTAATACTTTTTCTTTTGAGTCTGACCATGTGATTACTTACACTATTTAAATGGAACTTGTTTTTTAGAAATGTAATCTGAGGAAGTTGCCTTATTGAAGGTGACGAAAAGTGCTTCATTAAACTATTGGACTTTTTTCAGTACTTTTGTGTTTGAGCTTGTTTCACGGAACTTTTTTGTTTTTACAGAGTTTTGATTTACATAGTTTGTTTCATTTGTGTCACATGGCTTCTGGTGATTCAAGAAGTGCAAACAGTCCTAACCTGTTTGAACCCACTCAAACACAATCTGAGTTTTTAAGTTTAACTGCGTTAATTAACACTTTATCTCAACGCGTGGATGAACTAGCTGTGCGGTTGGATTCTCAACAACCTAAGTCAGCTGTTCCAAGTACTGCTAACAACAGTCATTCATTTCCTCCACCTGACCAGCAACAATTGGTGAATGAGAACGTATTATTGGCCAACATTGGTATGCCTCTACTTGACAGGAATCGGGAGAATCGAGCGATTAGAGACACTGGTGTTTCTACCGGTGTCGCAGCACCGAGTGACCTACGGGCTTTGGACAGACCACCTGTTTGTTTGGACAACTCTGCTTGTGGTTTAGATGTGAGACAGAATGGTGTTGTGGGGCTTATTAGTGCACCACCACTTCAGGAGTGGATAAAAGACACACGCAAATTTTGTTTGAACCGAGAGAACAACATGGAGCAACTGGCTGACACCGCCGAACAACAACAGGTTGGTCTTATTTTAATAACTGAACAGTTAAAACTTTTGGACATGAAATTAGTTAAACTGAAAAAGCTTCAGCTAGGAACAAGTTATTTTCAAGAATGTATCAAAGAACGTATTGTCCCGAAAGGTTTAAGACATCATTTGTATCCCACTGGTCTCATAGCGGATTCCTTATTCCATCTAGAACTCAATTCTCTCTTTGATCAACAAGGGTTTGCCTTAATGGACTTAATGGTAAAACATTATGCAGTCGAAATTGAGCAGCTAACAAGTGAGGTGTCTGATATCAACTCCTTTATCATTTCTCATACTGATTTTTTCAGATACAAGTACTATTAGAGATGTTTTGCCAGCATTGACCAGTTATTGGATAGATTGAGATTTAATAAAATCAAAAAAATGAACAGGGATTGTGCAGCCTATGACATGGGCTTAGCGTATCCCAAGCCTTCTATGGCTCAAGTTGGTACTTCTTTTCTTCTTCCAACAGCTATACATTAAATAATAGAAGGAATGACTCTAACACTTGTGACACTACTGCAACAACAGCGTCCTCAATATCTGACACCGAACAAGAACAAGTTAGATGAAGCGGCTTCGTTCTAATAATAATAAAGGATCAAATAACAAACAACAGGACACAGTTTCAAATGACAATAACTCAAATAAATCAGACTTCCGAACTTTGTCCATCCAGGTGGTAGTCCTAAAAATTTAACAACTACCCTCAAAAACAAACAGCGCACCAACAATAAACGCAGGAGATAACACATGACCTGCAACATGGGGTTGCTATTTTAAAGAACAAGTCTGGTAATTTTCACATTTTCAACTATTCATCGATTGAAATTGACCCTGCTTTAATTGAACTATTAGCAAAGGGAAACACGTTTGTCCCTAGCCGTCATTTGGACATTGTGCAAACAATTAAAGATTTGAAGTTGTTTGTAAGAAAATTAAATTTGACAACTTTGTTTGGTAATCTTGGTGGAACGGGTTCCCTATTTAGGGTTCCGAGTATTTTTAACCCTCCATTACATCCAATGTTAAACATCTTTGAAACTGTAACTGAATTAGATCTAAGATATTTTGTTAATGACCAAAGGAATCTTTTTAATAGTAGAATGGTCGAAGTAAATACTACACGTGAAGAATTTTTGGCATTACAAACATTGAAGTTAATGAAAGTTAGAGTCATTAAGCCAGACAAGGGGGGAGGCTTGGCCATATTTGACATAATTGACTATTCTGAAAGAGTACAGGCTTTATTAAGTAGTGATGCCTATATTAAGGCATCAATTAATGAAGTGAATATAGCCTATAATCGTATTAAAGGCTATATAAACGACTTGTTCATAGAATCTAAAATTGATGTCAATCTATACAATTATATGATTATGTTATGGCCAAAAATCCTTATATAATTTGCAATTCGAAAATCCATAATGACTTGAACAATCCACCAATGAGGCCATTGATAGAAGGTCGTGGATCTATAACATACCCTTGTGCTAAAGTTGTTGACAGCATCTTGAAGAAGTATTTAACATCTGAACCACAAGTCTGTAATGACTCTTGGGCTTTCTTACAAAACATAAATAGTTTGGATTCTGATGTTGCCAACAACTTTCTTACAATTGATGTTAAAGAACTGTATACATCAATTCCACACACAGAGGGTATTGAATGGGTGAGTTTATTCCTTAGCAGTAAGGGAGAATCTAGTCAGGAAATTTATCTTGTGGAAGTGTTGGACATTATTCTCACCAACAATTATTTTTCATTTCAAAATGAGCTGTATTTACAGAAGCAGGGTGTAGCCATGTGCTCACCCTGTGGGAGTTTCACCAATACTGTTATGGTATATTGGGAGAAACATTTTGTGTTCAACAATGTCTTCCACATGACAAATATTATGTATTATACACGTTTCCTTGATGATATTTTATTTTGAATCGAGGGATGAAGATTCAGCAAAAATTTTGTTGAGTACTTAAACAACTCAACTGACTTTTTAAAATTTACATTTAATTTTCAATTGTCCGTATCGATTATTTATATGTTAGATTATCCAAAGATTTTGTAAATAATAGATATATCTCAAACATATTTAGAAAAGACACGTACTGGAACTCATTTTTGCACTTTACTAGTTCCCATCCATTGTCACAGAAGCGTTCAATAATAAAGGGCCAATTGATGGTTTCACT
>NC_056737.1:546476590-546639090 GCF_019279795.1 Protopterus annectens
TAAAATCTGATGTGAGTCCCGAAAATGTCCCACCTTGGCCATCGGAAAAGGTGGCAACCCCAGTAGCGACATGGACATGGTCACCAGGGTTACCAGCTGTCCCACTTTGCTCTGGACAGTCCCTCAATGGACAGTTGTGTCCCGGCAAAAATCGAAACATGGCAAATGACCTGCGATTTCTGTGCAAAAATATTCACTCAATATACCTGTAATAGTAGCATAAAACATATATTTTGTCTGTGAAACACATACATGGCATCAGAAACCGAATAAGGAACCCAAACGCTACCAGAATAAGCGTATATAATGGCAAACAACTGAAGATCTGTTAACACCACTTGCTGTGGGTATGTGTTGGTCTGCAAAATCCGATGTTTCCACAAAACATGTCCCACTATGGGCATTGGAAAAGGTGTCAACCATAATGGTCACAAGCAGTAGTGAGAGTACACAGCCGGGTAGCTGTGTCGACATAACAACAGGAAGGAACCAAGAAACCCTAAACACAGGCAAACATGTGCAGAGCAACATGTCCCACACCCAGCCACGTGTTTGTCGCATACAAGGGACGGCGTATGTCTAAGTGTAATATCCAGAAGCAGAACCCATGCATGCAAATGTAATACAAAGTAGCCCCAATGTAGCATGAAAGTCCCACCCATGTATGCCTGTGCACCCAAACCAGCTAGCATCCCTGTGCAGCTACACACCTACACACAATGGGCATACCTGAAATGTGGTAAGAAGTATTGTCTTTGCCAGTGCCACGCGTGCAAATATGTACCCCACATGTCACCAACCCACCTCAGGTACAGATATAGAAATGGCTGCATGTGAATGTGTCTGCAGAATGTGTACATCCCACATGTGGTATGTACCCGTCCAAACCATATAGGTTTGCACACTCCACGGTGCACATAACTGTACACATGTGGACAAGTCGGGTTGTTGAACCACCGCACCGATGATTAGCTATGCAGAGAAGTCAAACACATATAGCGGAACATGTGCCTACCAAACAGGACGTCTAACAGGGTGCCACAGGCACAGAAGGGAAGGTGGGACATCACATGTGGAGAGCAGCGTTTCCGGACGACCAACTACACACGGTCAAGGTAAAGGACGGAACAACATGCATATGTCCGGATGGATGTTGTTAGAAAAATATATATAGAAACACATATGAAGTGCCAGTTTAGAAGCAAAATACTATATAATGTATTGAATTGTACTGTACAATATGGCAGTAGAAATGATCATGCATGTAATTGGTGAAGCATAGCTGCAGTGTGATCGAACTCTGACCCTGGCAGTAACCAGTTCAGCAGGGTTATGTCTCTCAGCATCAATTATCTGCTGGGTTACAGAAAAATAAATGTATGTACATGTATAACATCCTCCCTTCCCCTGAGGAGGATGGCCTTGTGAGCACTATCGAAGATAGAGTACAACTCCTTACCAGAGAGACAAAGGAACGTATTAAGAAATGAACTGACTATTGTACCGGAACAGTCCAGTGTCCTTGAAACAGCAACAATTACAGAAGGACACTGTAATTGACCAGGTGCCTTGCAAGGTTGTGTTATTCCCATGGGAAAACATTTTAAAAGCATTACCTCAGCACCCTCGTATGTATAGAATATTGCGGACCATAGTGATGGAAATGCCCTGTGACTGACCACGTCAGTAAGGTGGGCAAAAGCTGATTGTAAACACTATATAAAGAAATTGCGTACTGTATAGAGTCAGACAAACCTCTCATACTTGGACTGTATAGTTTACTGCCTGCCTGTGTACACTACTAAAACGTTGTGAACCCGAGCTTCCTGTGTTATTGACTGTCACTTCGGAAAGCCTACTGATGTCTACAGTTTGGTTTTAACAACTTATGTGACATTGTGGTCCTTGTTATCTGGAATTCCCTTGATAAGCTACAGGTCAGAGTGCATGGGTGGTTAGACATGTGCGCAGGAGAATTTGCCTAAATAGTTCTTCTTGAGTGAAAAGACCTCCGACTGAATTGTTGTGTGTAAAGAGGCTGTCCACTGTCTGATCTGTGGCTGAAAAGTGGAAAACTGGATCCCAAGAAGAAAACGTGCAGTCATAAACAGGAGGCTCAACTAAGGAGGGTTTGCCTCTTTGTCTCTATTGTAGATCAGGGACCAGACTACATTGTGTTTCTGTTAACAGTTGTGATAGCAGGTCGAAGACCAATCCAAGTAGTTTTAAATTTGGACATAGATCAGGGGAACACAGAGTAGAGTAAATAGTCATAGTAGACACTACAGTGGATACAGGGAAGGAGATACCACGTGGTACGAGAGAAGGGTTACGTAACAGTCGTGTAGAGGATATGGGAGATTAGTGCACAAACAGATCGTGTGATCCGCATTTGACGGGTGATGTGAAGTACATGCAATTGCAGAGAGCACATAATGTGAGATATTCTGCAAAATGGTGCAATAAATATGACATAGATGGTATATTACACAAACTATCATTACTGAAACATTGGAACCACTGAAAATGTGATGCAGGTGTTCTAGGGTAACCACCTGTCCCACTGTGTGAGGGACAGTCCCTCTTGGCCACTTGTGTCCTGCAAACAAACTGAACAAATGGCAAATGTCCTGATATGGTAGGACAAAAATATTTCATATATCTTCTTTAATGGTAGCATAAAACAGTTATTTCGTATCTGAAACACCAAAATATCATAATAAGCAGAATAAGCAACTCAAATGCTACAAGAATAGGTTGCTCTCCTGGCAAAAAGTGATTTGCTGTCCTTTGTACTGGCCGTGGGTATGTTTTGCCCTGCAAAATGACACGTCCCTAACACTAATGTCCCACTTTGTGCATCTGAAAAGGTGGCAACCATAAGATGTGTAGGCGAAAAACAGCGACAATTGGGGATCCGTCAAGCACATAGGTGGATTGAGGTAGTAAACCAAAGGGAACAGAACACTAAAAATGCGAAAGCATCATACGTACACAAAGAAGATAATAATACAGTAGTAGCGACAGCACCCCCCCCCCTCCACCACCTCCGATACCACATCCAGGATATGAAGCGGGAGGGCAGGCTAGTCCCCCCCACGTTATCCTGTGGCAACAGAGGTATCACAACGACCAAATGTAAGAGAAGCTATTGAAACCACATCCCGAACCCGTAAAATACCTAGGGACAGTCAAGGAAGAAGAGAGTCACTAGAACAGAGTGAGGATATTTGTCAATTAATTGAAGTACCGAACCCTCATGCAGGACAGGAAGGCCAGGACCCAACTCCCTTAGTGTATAGACCGTGGACACCAGAAGATATCTGGAAAGTCACAGAGGGAATTCCCCATCTACAAAGTAATCAGTATTCACCATGCAATACCCCTGTATCTTCTGATAGAAAAGCAAAGGGGGAATGGCGGATGGTACAGGATTTACAAGCTGTAAATCATGTAATAACACCTAGGGTACCGATGGTGCCAGACCCACACACTACAATGAATGCTATGAACCCGCCACAGAAGTATCTTACCGGTACATCTAAGCTATGCTTCCTTTTCAATACCTATACATGCAGATAGTCCGTATTGTTTTGCATTTACATTCTCAGGGTAAGAGATACAGCCATACCCGGCTATCGCAGGGATACTGTGAAAGTCCAACGATACGCACAGGAGATGGCTAGCAACATTCGGTGTTTACTCCACCGGGGCCAGTCAAGTTCTACTTTATGTGCATGATATTCTGCTTGCCCCTACCCAGCAGCAATGTAGGGAAGATACAATAGCATTATTGAAATATTCAGCAGAACAGGGACATAAATTAAGCAAGCATAAATTGCAACTACAGAGAATACAGGTCAAGTGCCTGGGATATGTGTTATCCAAGGAGGGTAGAACATTACATGACGATCGGAAGGCAGCAATTTCACAAGCACCCAAGCCAACTACCAAGAAGGGAATGATGTCCTTCCTGGGCCGACTAATCTTTGTCGAAGCTGGTTACCAAACAATGCTTTGGAATCTGCTCTATTGTCTGCTTTAATCTTTCATACACCTATGGCAGCACAACATATACTACACAGGATTCCAGTAGCAGAAACAGTTTTCTGCAGACTAAAACGATTGATAGCTTCAACATCTGTTTTAGGTCTCCCGAATAATCATAAGAGATGTTGTCAGACTGTAGATTGTAAGCAGGGGGGTCTCCTTCTAATGACCGAAACGCCGATTTGCCGACAGTGAAATCACCGACACGAAACGACCGACAATGCAGTTGACCGACACGCTCGAATCCCGACAGACGGAAGACCGACAAGGGGAATGTGTAAGCGCGACCTGGTAAGTATGCGATAGTGAGGGATTTAGGAGTAGGGAGCGGACAGGTAAGTGTGCAATACTCAGGGATGTAGGGTTAGGGTGTGTGATAGGTGAGTGTGCGGTAGTGTCGGAGCTTGGGGTTCGGGGTGTGTAAGTGAGTTAGGGTTAGGGTGCAGGTAGGGAGAGTGTGCGGTAGTGTCGGAGCTTGGGGTTCGGGGTGTGTAAGTGAGTTAGGTTAGGGTGCAGGTAGGAGAGGTGTGTGGTAGTGTCGGAGCTTGGGGTTGGTGTGTAAGTGAGTTAGGGTTAGGGTGCAGGTAGGGAGAGTGTGCGGTAGTGTCGGACCTTAGGGTTAGGGTTTGGGTTAGGGCTAGTGGATATGTGTTGTAGTGTACTGTGTTGTTTACGTGTAGTGTGTCGGTGTTATGGTGTTCGGTGTTTCACGTTGTCGGGTTTGTGTGTTGTCGGTTTTCTGGCGTCGGTGATTTCACTGTCAGCGAATCGGCGTTTCGGTCATTAGAAGTAGACCCAAGCAGGGATATATGATGTCAGTCTTGACGCAACAGCATGGAAGTAAGCAATGCCCCATAGCTTACTACTCATCGCAGTTGGACACAGTGGCATGGTCAGTGCCACATTGTGTACAGGCAGTAGTTGCAGCACCCATGGCAGTACAGGCCTCGGCCTCAATGTTATTATTCCACCCTCTCACTGTGAGAGTGTCCCATGCAGTTGCGATCATTCTGCTGCAAGAGAAAATAGCATTCCTGACCCGTGCTAGACATCTTCCTTGTTTGACCATACCCCTGAGTCAACCTCATATGGTGATTGAACGTTGTACAACATTAAACCTATCAACGTCACGTCCGACACCTGTGTATGGCACACCACACAGTTGCCTATATGAAATGGAGGAAATAACTCCACACAGACAGGATATCACTGATATACTCATAGATGATGCAGAGGTGACAGTTTATGTGTATGGATCATGTAGAAAGAGTCCAACAGGAAAGAATCAAGTAGGTTATGCAGTAGTTATTGATAATGTGATTGTAGAAGCCCAACCCCTGCAGCATAACGTGTCTGCTCAAGCAGCAGAATCGATAGCTTTAACACGTGCTTGTACTCTAGCGGAAAACCTGATGTGTGGACATTTATACCGATAGTCAGTATGTTCTCTCTACAGTGCATGTTTATGAGCAGCAGTGGAAGAATAGGGGAATGATAACATCCACCGGTAAACCGATAAATCATGCGCAATTTACCTTGAATGCATTAGATTCGATTCAGTTACCCACTAAAGTAGCTAATTGCAAATGTGCAGCTCATACAAAGCAACAGGATAACAGTAGGAAAGGTAAGGCATGAGCTGATGCAGCTGCAAAACAAGCAGCCTCACAGTCGGAAAGTGTTTTTTTGAATGAGGAATGACAATCCTCAGACATTATAGATGTAGAAATGTTACAAACAATGCAAACATGAACTACGAAAGCAGAAAAGCAGGCGTGGGTATGACGAGGAGCAATCCTTGAAGATGGACTGTACATATCCACTGTGAGAAAGCCAATATTAACGTCTAATGTATTCAGATATGCGGCTTTGTTGAGCCATGGGTAGAGCCATGTCTCAACAGGGGGGATGGTACAGTTGGTTAACAGAATATCCCTAACATACGGAATCAGGAACCACATACAAACATCATGAGCAGTGTGTCATATTTGCAGTAAACATCATGCACAGGGAGCATTTAAACCAAAGGGAGTGGGTTTACCTACACCACCATAACCGTTCCGTACTATTTGTATGGAGTTTATACAGCTGAATAAATGTGAAGGGAAGAAATACTTGTTTAGTGATTATAGATGTATTATCAAAATGGGTAGAAGCATTCCCAATCAGTAAACCGGATGCAGCAGCAGTGGCAAAGGTCCCAGTAAAATAAAGTATCCCTATATCTGGCATACTGTAAAGAAGCTACAGTGACAATAGAACACATTTTGTGAACCAGACAATACAGCAACCTGGGGGATTAATTGGTATTTGCATGAATAAACATTTGCATGTACAACCCACAGTCATCATGACTGGTGGCGAGGTACACTGGGATCCCGAGAAATAAGTTGAGGAGGTTGATGGGTGACACCCAGACTAGTTGCATTTGCTGTCTACCTGTAGCATTGCTGAGCATGACAACAGTTCCAAATGTAAAGTGTTTGACCCCCTTCGAAGTAGTATTTGGAATGGCATATCATGTGCCACAGTGGAAAGCTGTCATGCCTGCAGAGCTGGAGGTCGATGGCTCATTAGCAAGTTACATGAGAGGATTGTCAACCAATAACACTGTTTTGCAGTTAAACTCTTTTACAGATAAAGAGCAAGCGAAGTCGGACGCATAGCTGACTCCAGTATCCTGTGTGTATTTCACTGTTATCCAGAAAAGTAACTTTCAGAGTCCAACGTGGGAAGGTCGGTACCAGGTACTGTTGGCAACGCCTACTGCAGTAATGTTTACGGAGAGGTTGTCCTGGGTTTACCTCACCTTATTCAAACCGGTAAAGGATATCAAGTCTGATTTACATGTTGTAGCCAATATACCATAGAGACAGAATCACCCGGGCCAGACTGTATAACAATACAAAGCAACCCCAAAGACATTTGGTTTACTGTCGTACTGATCATACACCTATTAGCTATGTCTGTGGTGACTTTACATTTGCTGGGACCTTACCTGCATATAACTACACAGATAGAAATAGTGATATGTGATGAACTGGCCACAGAGTGGCATCCAAACTACAACACATACCTGGGCATGACGCGTGTGCATGTACAGACTATGAACATCTCAAATTGCTGTGTTTGTATTGCCATACCTACATCATATGGAGGACTTCCGATGTATGTTGTCCCCTTGGGGATAGATTGAGACTTGTGAATATTTACACTTTGATACAGGTTCTGTGAGATCACAGGACAAAGTGGCACTGTACTTACCTGTTACACAAAAGGAATTGTCTGTTTTCATAAACATGATACAGTTCAAGTTGGTGGGAGTAATTGTAACATAACTGTGTCTTACAAATGACATATAACAGCCAAAGATCACACTACTAGTTGTAGCACCATTCATGATGTGTATTGAAGCTTCATGAGAACAATGTTGAAAGATGTGCAGAAACATCCTGAATTGTATAAACAGTCCTCTGTCATAGACAGGAAAATGTTACATGCAGAGTTAACCCGCATCAGTAGTAAAGTATAATATTGTTATTATGTTTGGGGAAAAAGCATATCAATGGTTACCTGAGAATTGGTCCGGCAGTTGTTTTGGGTTTTCTGGCTCCAGTCATATGACATACTGTACAATTGCCTCTGGAGTGCAAGCGAACTGTAAGACATATAGTTCGAAGAACTGGGAACACAGTCGAGATAACTACTAATTCAGTGGGTGAAATGGAAGCTGTTCTGAAAAATCATTCTTCTGCAAGAGGTAAAGGAATATTGACTCATATGGACTTGAGTGACAGCGTTATATCTTGGGCTGGAACAATCCCAGCTTGTGGAGTAGTGAAATCAATCAGGGAACAGAGGAAGTTGTCAAAACCTGTCGGAGGAATGAGCAATGTGACTTTCCTCTTGAACTTGTGACTGATGAACTGGATGCAATGAGAACTGTTGTGTCACAAAATGTAATAGCGCCGACTGCACCCTGGCGGCGAGAACTGCGTCTTGCGCGCTTATCGAAGAAGACCGCTGTGTCTAAGTACCACTTAATAAGCACAATATCCACACCCACCTAGAGGTAATACAGCAGGTGTCAGCCATGGCGGAACCAGGCCCAAACCCACTGACGAACCATTTCCACAAACCATTTGGTGGATGGGGTTCAGCCATACTGAATATCTTGATTGCCATTTGTGTTGTTCTTCTCATATTGGGAGCATGTGTCTGTTGCGGGATACTTTGCATGAAAGTATTAGTCAGGGACTTTGTCGACGTATTTGTACCGAGACTATGTATCAAGACCTGTAGTGGTATTTGTCAATACAAAATGAAATCCTTTCTGAAATGTACAACAAATGACTTGCCTAGTGAAACGGTCCAGAGAGGAAGAGGCTAGGGAATGAAATAATGTTGTATATGTTTCTGGATAGAATAGAAGCAATCAAAGGAGGGAGAATGTTAGCAAAATATATCTTTAAACATATATATGACGTGCTAGTTTAGAAGCAAATAGTGTATAATGCATATTATTCTAATTTACAATATGGCAGTAGAACTTATCATGCATGTAATTGCCTGTAGTGTAGCTGCAGTGTGATCGAACCCTGAACCTGGCGGTAACCAGTGCAGCAGGCGTATGTCAGTCAGCATTAGTCATCTGCTGGGTTAGAGAATAATAAATGTATGTACAGGTATATTTGTCATCCTTCCACTGAGGAGGATGGCCTTGTGAGCTCCATCTAAGACAGAGTACAGCTGCTCACCGGAGAGACAAAGGAACATAGTAGGATATGAAGTGTCGATCGTATCTGAACAGTCTTGGAACCTTGACAGAGCGGAATTTACAGAAGGACAGTCTAATACACTATGTGGCTCGCAAGGCTGTGCTATCCTCATGGTAAAACATTTAATAAGCATTACCTTAGCACTGTTGTAGGAATACAATATTGTGGGCTATAGTGATGTAAATGCCCTGTGACCGACCACATCATTAAGGTGGGCAAAAGATGATTGTAAACACAATACTCATACAGCTGTTTCTCGTATATAGTCAGACAAAACTCTACACTTGTACTGCATAGTTATTTGCCTCCTAGTGCACAGTATTAAAACGTTGTTAATCTGAGCTTCCTGTGTTATTGACTGTCATTTTGAAAAGACTAATGAGTGTTACAGTTTGATCTAAACAACGTAATTGACAGATGTGTATGTTCTAGCATGGGAATAGGTCAAACCAACCACCACAATCACCATGTGTACCACATACAGACAGCCAGTAACATGCAGTAGTAGTGCATGAAGGCATACATGACTGTGGGAATAGTACAGGACATATGGCACGTGCCAAGTGCAGATGCATGACACAAACCCCAGGATGGGTGTCCCTGCAAAGAGGAACATGTGCCAACCACAACTCCCACAGATGTACCAGCAATAACAACACATGCCAAACACACAGAAACACTACCGTCCAACACACGACTGCAACGGAGGCTGGTCAAACACCAACATGAAGCATGCACAAACAGGGACTTGTGTAATTGTTGCCTTAACACCCCCCCCATAGGCCAAAGAAGAATGGAATGGACATATCCATGTAATGTTGTGAAGGATGTGTGGTAGTCCTCGGTATCACAGTGTTAGGGACACAGATACACTGTCATCAACCAACCGTGACGTATGTACACTGTAAACAGCATACCTGCAAGTAATACAGAGGACACTCACGTGCCACAGAAATATACACATGAGAAAGAGGATAGGGGATAGACAAGTGTAAATGGGACAAACTATGAATATAGGTTCATATGTCCGTAGGTACAGGGTAGGCCATCGACCCATGTTCAGCCATAACCCTACACCATAGTTAGGATTACTTTGGCAACCTTCTGTGCCGGAGATAAAATACTTATGATATTGCTGTACCTCTGTCAAGCAGTGATAATGATGTAATCCCGGCCTATATCTGCAATCCCCATCCAATGGACAACATACCCCGAACAAGGCTAGGAAGGATCTCTGTCTCACATGTACTGTGATGTAGATCCACAGCATTGTGAGTGTCGAGTGACGTATGTGTCACACCAACACATCCATTAATGACCGTGACAAGGTTCATGTCACCTGCCCTTGTGGTTCTGAGGGATGCAGATACAGTAGGTGAAGCATAGACATGACATATGGGTTGACATGGCCTCGTATGTCAGGCACAGGTCAACACTAAACAACAGGTATGTGACTGAATGGGGCAGGGGTCCTACAAGTGGGGCATCATTACACAAATCCATGTCACCCTGCATCTGTATGACAATTAACCTATGAGGCCTTCCCAGCTGCTGTAGGTGTTGGGTCAGATACCCTCCGAATGGGGCAATGTAGTCAATCATAGGTGTAACACGTAATGGGTACAAGGAGACAATGACCTACCCTGATGTAGATGTGAATCCCTGCACAAACAGGTGGGCAATGTACAAGTCCCACTGAACCACGATAACAGCGTGTGTGTTGAACGAATGGTGACCGACAAACTCTGTCCCCTGATCCCTGGTAATCACCCCTGCGCTCAGTGGACAGGCACCGATATGCTGGACAGGGGTGACCTAGTACTCCTCGACAGGTATGATGTTGCATTACTTTGCATTTAGCTGTGGGACATGTTCCTGACAGGAGATATGCATATCTGGGAGGCCCCTTTGAAGGATATCTGTGTCAGATGTCCGTCCCACTATGGCACCTGTTTTGCAGTCATCTACAAACAATGTTGCCCATAACACCCCTGTGTGTGCCTGTACTGTGGAAATGTAGATGTATGAGAGGAGTGGACCCAGGGAAGGGTCCCATGGGACACCGCTTGCGACAGGCAGTAGGTCTGACATGCTGCCAGCAACTATGACTGCGTGGGTTGTGTCACATAGCCAGTTTACAACACATCCTGTGATGTACATGTTCACATCCCAGCCAATGGGTTTATCAACGATACCTGAGGGGTAATGTGTTGAAGGCCTTTGCCAGGTCGAGGTAGGCTGTATGGACTGCAAGACCCGCATGAATGGGCTCGGTGACTGTCCCAGCGTCAACCATGCTTTAAAGGCATGAACCACCCTGAACAAGCCAAACCATGTTGGATGCAAAGTATGCAGGTCCCCTATGCCTTCATTTACGAGCCGCAGTATGATCCCTCCACATGTCTTTGCAGATAGGTCTCCTCATGGTAATGGGACAGTAATAACCAGGGTGAGTGGAGGCATTGGCCCTGTGACGTGGGACTACAGTTGCCGTGCAACACAACCTGGGTATGTTACCTGAGGTGAGGCTACAAAGAAACAGCTGTCCTAACTGTGGGTCTAATTCCTCAATGAGATAGTGGAGTACACAGTCGGGTCACCAGCTGGTCTCATGGATGCTATGTTCACTACCCTGGAGAGAGCATGTCCCACCCGTGTGTCACAGAACATTTGGGGACCACAAACCGCTGGTACAGACATCTCTTCATGTGGGGGGGAGGGTGTGGAGATGTCCTCCCTGAACTTGTCAGCCCGTATTTTGCCAATGTGTGTATGTTGAGTAAACTCCACATCATCGTGAACCCAGTCAGAGCATATGTGGGAGTGACCTCCCAGGTGTTGAGCATAGCAAATGAAGGTGGTATGATTGTAAGCCAGGTCCATGTAGGTATATCTGTGCAACGTGCCCTGGACCATGTCATGACAGCGTGTAGCTCTACACACATAATGACCAAGGGTGTCATACCTCACAAGGTGTCTGCTCCGCCTTGTAGTAGCCACCCCTCTTGTTGTACAGCTTGTGTATGGCTGGGGTACACCACACTGGATGCTTGGCATTGGTACAATGAACCACAGTTGGGTAAGGGAATGCCTGGTTCATGCAGTCCTGTAGGTACCGGTAGGCGGCATATGTGAGTGATGCAGTGGCTGCAGTACTGTCGACCACTGGCTCAGGGTCCCTAAAGGAGACCACAGTTGTGTTCAGAATTGGGAAGTCTGCCTCTGAGCAAGCAATGTGTATGGTAACCGGCAACACTCACAGCAGCGGATGCCAATAGCAGAAGCCATTGTCCAAATAACATAGATTACCGTCGGCATGACAATATGTATTATCATACATGTATTGACACGTGTCTGCTAAGTACACTTGCAAATGGCCGGTAAGACCGGGCTAAAGTTCCCGTGATTTACCCAGTCTGGAGGTGTTGTTCCGACAATAAAGTGGCGATACTTCCCAACCGTGACCTCTGGGGATTAATTAAAGCGGTCGTTAACCTGCAACATTGGATGTACACCATTGGGTTCTGGTCTCGGAAAACATGGTTCCCGTAGCACTACACACTATGGGTAGTCAAGCAGACATCCACGATTAGGGTTCCCACCTGTCCCACTTTGCGAGGCACAGTCCCTCTTTGGGCAGTTGTGTCCTGCTAAAAGAGTGTAAAAATGGGAATTGTCCTGAGATTTTAGGATGAAATTAGTTCCTATATTTTATGCGATAGTTGCATAAAACAGTCCTTCTGTATCTGAAACACCTAAATGTTATAATAAACAGAATAAGCAACTAAAATGCTACAAGAATAACCCTTTATTTAGGCAAAAAAAGGCAAGTTCTGTCCTTTGTACTGGACGTGAGTATGTTTTGGCCTGCAAAATCTGATGTTTGTACCAAAAATGTCCCACTTTGGGTATTTGAAAAGGTGGCAACCCTATCCGCGATTGTTGAACACACAGCATCAGTCAAACCCACTGGCCACAAGGACACAGTCCGACAAGCTCTACACTTTACATATGCACAGTGGTGTCCATTGTAGGACCCAAAAATTTATTCATGGAATGCGTGCCAGCTTCCATCATCACCTAAATGAACTAATTGTCGTGACCACGTCACAGCCACACATATGCACCACAAGCGTGTTTAATGTTGATGATAGCTGTCCATGAAATGCAGCACATATGCACAGAAATACCCAGGGTACCGAGTCCATAGAAGTGCGTCCACATCACAGTCCCGCACACATGAAGGATGTGTAATGGCTACTGTCGACTGTTGCAGTCAAGGGATCCTGGGTATGTAGAAACTGGGATTGGTGTTGTTTCGCAGGTAATCCTTTGTCCCGCCCGTGGGAGGCATGTGGGCGTAGTACCTGCCTAACTCCCTACTAATAATGCAAAGCATCCACCGGAGAATGCTAAATGCAGCCGTGAAATGTGTACAGCCCTATACCAGTGTCCAGTAGGCAATTCACATGGATGGACAAGCGTATGAACAAGATGGCACCCATAACTGCAAACCCGGTGGAATTACACTGCCGCAGTAAGGCATTACACAGGTAATACACATAGGGACCACACTTGACATTCCCCATGCAAATAACACAGAGACCCAGATGAGAAAGTCCAAAGCAACAATGAGGTACTGTAGAAACGGTCGGTGACCACTCAGAGCCCCCCAGGAATTAAATGCAGTCATCATAGTTTATTGCAGCGCTTTTCGTCTGCTTCATAAGCAGACTGCTTCAGAATACATACAATGCAGTTCAACCTACTACATTTGAAACCCTTAATTGGGCAGTAAATAAGATGTGCTAAGTATTAATTAAATGCCTTAAAGGCGAACAAGCTAAAAAGTCTACTCGGGTTACAGATTGCACACAGTGAGTAAACAGACATTGCTTCAAAATGTATATTCTTCCGCGAAAATAAAAATATATGTATTAATATGAAAGAAGAACCAACATAATGTTTTCCAAGTGTCTGAGTGTATAAGTTACATATATATGTTCTAGGGATTGTGCCAATATATTAAAAGAACTAGAGACACCTAGTAATATAAATGAACCTAATATATAGACATAAACACTATGATTATGACTAATGTAAAATATATCAATGGAATGTAAAGATTAAAAATGTGGTAAAGTAAATATTCATTTACAAGGTGAGTTGAATAAAGCAATTCAGACATCCTTGTCAAAATACTAAAACAAGGCCAGCCAGGTGCTCTGTCTCACATGTACTGGGATGTTGTTCCACAGCATAGTGAGTGTCTGGCTGATGAATCTGTCCCACCAGCACGTTCTATTAATGACAGTGCCAAGGTGTATGTCACCTGCCCTTGTGATTCTGAGGGATCTAGATTCTGTAGGTGAAGCATAGTCATCAAATCCGGGTTCGACCTGGCCTTGGATGCCAGGCACAGGTCACCTCTGGGCAAGTGGTATGCGACGGAATAGGGATGGAACCCTTTCAGTCGGTCAGCATAACACATATTCCTGAGACCCTGCATCCGTTTGTGGATGAACTGTCGTGGCCTTTCCAGCTGCTGCAGGTGTCGGGTCAGATACATTCTGAACAGGGCATTGTACTCAATCATAGGTGTAATGAGTGATGAGTACAAGGGGACAATGACCTCCCCTGATGTAGATGTGAATCCCTTCATGATCAGGTGGGCAATGTAGAAGGTCTATCTAACTACGTTAGCAGCGTGTGTCGAACAAACAGTCACCGACAACACGGGTCCCCAGATCCTGGTAACTCCCTCTGTGCTCAGTGGATTGCCACCTATATGGTAGCTAGGGGTAACCTCGTTCTTCCCGAAGGGTATGACTATGCATTTCCGGCATTTAGCTGTAGGCCATGTGTCTGGCACCAGTTATCCATAGCTGTGAGGCCCTTCTGAAGGATATGTGTGTCAACGAATATGGCACCCGGTTTGCAGTCATCTGAAAACATTGTCAGCCATAACCCCCTGTGTTTGCTTGTACTTTTGAAATGTAGATGTGGAAAAATAGTGGACCCAGGACTGAGCCCTGTGGGACAACACCTGTGACCGGCTGTGAGTATGACATGGCGCCAGCAACTATGACCGTGTGGGTTCTGTCACTTAGCCAGTTTGCAACCCCTCTGGCGAAGGATGTATTTACATTCAAGCAGACGGGTTTATCAATGATACCTGAGTGTGGTATTGTGTTGAAGGCCTTTGCCAGGTGTAGGTAGGCTGTATGGACTGCTTTGCCCTCATCAATGGCCTTGGTGACTGATCCTAAAAAGTCAGACACGTTTAAAAGGCATGATCTGTATTTGACCAAGCAAAACTGGGTTGTATCCAAGGTATGCAAGTCCCCTATGTCATTATGTATGACTTCCATCATGATCCTTCCCCATGGCTTTGCAGATAAGGCATGTCAAGCTAATGGGATGGTAAGTACCAGGGTCAGTGGATGCACCATCCTTGTGAAGTGGGACTACAGTCGCCTTGTGCCACTACTTGGAGTGCGTATCCTGAGGTGAGGCTACGGTTAAACAGCTGTCCTAACTGTGGGTTTAATTCCCCATTGAGTTAATGGAGTACACAGCTGGGACACCATCTGGTCCCATGGATGCTGTGTTTACTGCCTTGGAGAGAGCATTTCCCACCTGTGTGTCACAGAAGTTCCAGGATCTACAATCCTCTGGTATAGATATCTCTCCATGTGGGGGTGAGGGGGGGGGGAGTTAGCACCGAACCTGTCGGCCATTATGTTGGCAATGCGTGTAGGTTCAGTCATCCTCACATCATTCTGAACCCAGTGTGAGCATATCTGGGAGTGTCCTCCCAGGTGTCCAACATAGCTAAAGAAGGCCTTATGATTGTCTGTCGAGTTCTTGTTGATTCCTCTGTTGAACTTCCCCTGGATGATTTCCTGACAGCCTGTAGTTCTTCACATACAATGAGCAAGGGTGTCTTACCTTACAAGTATTCCACTCTATCTTGTAGTAGCTACCTCCAGTCGTTCTAGAGCTTGTTCATGGCTGGGGTCCACCAGACTGGATGCTTGGCTTTGGTACAAAGAGTCTCAGTTTTGTATGGGATTGCCTGATCCATGCAGTCCTGTAGGTGCTGGTGGAAGGGATATGTACGTCATTCAGCGGTTTGAGTAATGTTTACCACTGGCTCAGGGGCCTCAAAGGAGACCACAGTAGTGTTCAGAACTGTAAATTCGGCTTTTGAGAAAGGTATATGTATGGTAACCGGCACCACCCACAGCATTGCATGCCAATAGCAGAAGCTATTGTAGGTTGTCCAAACACAGGTGTGGAACATCATAGCAATAAACCACGCATGGATGTGGGTAATGTTAGATATACTCACGGCAGACGTGGTGCGTTCGCGAGTCCGACGCCCGAGGGACCACACACATATGCGGCCTTATGCATAGGCCAACTAGGCAGCCTCCTAGGGCGCCGCTCCACTCGGGGCACCTTTCAAGCCTTTATTTTGTGTAGGTAGACCAGGACGGGGGTAGCGGCTGATGTGGCGGTGGCATCATGGAGTACGTCTGCCTACGGCACCACGTGACCTAAGGCCACCCTTGCCGTGGGTAAATACAGCAGTACCCACTCCCAGACGGGTCATTGCTAGTATGACATATCATCTATGGCAAGAAACCATATATTCCCCAGACATAATGGCACAGCATGATGCCTGTCCGCCGCCTAAACGCAGACATATGCCACCCGCGGTGTGGTCGTACTGCGCGAGATGTCCGTTACCAATGTCGACACTGTCTCTCTCTGTGAAACAAAGTCAACATAGCGATTCAATACTAAACAGCGACGGAGAGGCCGATGTCCCCGTTTCTGAGCTGTTCAACCTGTTCCGCCATGTTAAATGTGTGTAGCAGAGCGGGACTGGCACAAACTAAGCAACGGACATGTCCGTGGCTCAGTGAAAGCCATCACGCAATGTTAAACCCATGTAATATGGCGAGACAGGTCATGAATACCGAGGGTTACTAATGGAAATAGGTCCGTTCGACCAGACCGTGTTCAATTACTATAACAACAGCGACAACGGGTACACCGGCCAATCAGCGCACACGGTTAGGAATTATGGGGGGGGACATGGTATCATAGACACGGACAAACCGTGGCCATGTGACTCATCTAACATTCATACACGGTCAGGGCAGTTCCGTACACTGGGCCGACAAGACCAAACCCAAAGCACCACAGGGACACCCTGACAATCGAAGGCCTGTATGCGTCGGGGATATAAGCCCCTGTGATCTGAACATCCCTGCGGTCAAGACATATGCATCCTGGGCCATGAACGGGAGGGAATAAGGAATGTTTAACATGTAGTACTGCACCTTTCCCACCAGGAGAAGCGATGCCAGTGACGTGCGTGAGTGCGGGGGGGTGGGGGTGGGGGATATGTAAATGTAGCTAAGTACCATGGGTATGCATATTAATGACACCGAACAGCTAACGTGTAGTGGTCACAGTAACCGGCAAACGTGAATGCAGTCCTGTTTGAATTACGACTATGGAACATATAAATGTGAACGTGTACGTAATGCGTCCATGCTGCAAAGACTGTTACAGGTATAAAGGTGTACGTGCGTTCCGCACACGTCCGTCAACCGGATCAGAGATATGTTACCGGAATAGTCACAACTAACACAGATCACGTAACCACACAGGGCCAGTAAACATATGGAGACAGAATACGGATATGCATGTGCGCATGCGCGTAAACCACAATTAGGAAATGCACGTGCGCGTGTGCGTGTGTGATCCCCTCGAAGCAGGGCAGGTTAAGGATGTGTCCTCCACGTCAACCAGACATGTCTCATAAATGTCAGCCTCTGAAAGTATGCAATCAGGCAATGCCATGTAAAGTACCGTTAGAAATACTGAGAAACACACGCTATGTGATGAGACAAACATAGAATGTGGATAGAATCACGTATGTGTTAGTAGTATGGATTGATGACGGTATGCATCAGTAACCCGACCCACTTGTTAGAAGGTGCCCCCGTACGAATTGCGTCCAGTTGGCTGACAGTTGTTGACCGGGCTACGCTAGCTGGATATATGTCCAGTGTCAGCAGAGGCCCGTGGAGAAAGGCTCCACACACAATCATAGCACAACATACCAAAGTACTCATATATGTAAACAAAAAAGAATGACAACAGAAAGTGTCCTGAAAGGACTGGATACACACAGATCCCAGACGACAGACAGATATATGGCCAGTGGAAGCACGTCACAATTATGGGATCAGGTCCCAAAAAGCAAGAAGGTCACACATGACACGCCAGCGAATTGCCAGATACACACTGGTCAATGTAACACACAGCAAGATTGAGGGCCAACCAGCCGTACACCATGCCAGAACCTGTACAGCGGAAAGGTATGGCATGGTAATTGATGTGTACACAGGTAATCCACAGACAGTAACAAAGAAAGGTATGAAGCGAGGGGTTCACATGTATACATCTACACACAGCAGCCCGGCCCGTATATATGATGCATGGACATAGATTTGTCACGGAAAAGAAGATGTAAACAACTACAGTTCATTCCATTTCATATCGATATAGTTATGATACAGTCATATTCACACGTAACATTGTGACTTTCATGTACATTCATATTTATGCAAATTATGCTTCAATTGTACTTATTGATTCCATGCTTTGGAATCGTAATGCAACAGTTATACACATTGATATTTCATACCATGATCAACACACTACATTCTAAGGTTTACTCACAACAATTATCAAATATGTGTCAATATACTGATTGTATTGACCAATATTGTAGTTATATAAACACATTGTTGTTGTATTATTGTGTCCATTAAGTAATGTATGCAACACTGATTTGTATATGTCACGTTATCATCACGACATGGAGCACTGTCCACTTAACTATGAGCAGGTTTATTGATTAATTGACTTTAAACTGACTCTGAAGGAAGTGTATAAGGGACGACTGTGTAATGTATTTCGTAGTCCGACGATGACCCATGTTAGTGGGTGAAAGAGCTTAGTATGTTTTGACTGTGGAGTGTATCGTTTCTGTCATTGTCCGTTTTGGCCTGATATATGTTCAAGGATGTCTTTTATGACGATGACCAGGACTAAAGGCTTTCTGTATTTACGCTTACTGGCACGTGGATATAGATAGGCCAAGTAATACATAATATGGGTAGTCAAACAGACATCCGCGATTGGGGAACATACAGCAGCAGTCAAAACCACTGGCCAGATGTTGACAGTCCAACACGTTCTACACTTTACATATGCACATCGGTGTCCATTGTAGGACTCCAAAAATTGACCCATTTGAGACATGAAACAGCTGCGGTCGACCCAGATGGTGTACAGCCGTGACTACGGCACAGCTTTACATATGCACCACCAGCGTGTTCAAGGTTGATGACAACTGTCCCTGAAATGCAGGACATATGAACAGAAATCCACAGATTGTCGTGTCCATATAAGTGCGTCCACATCCCAGTCCCGCACACATGAAGGATGTGTAATGGGTACCGTGGAGGTTGCAGCCATGGGATCCTGGGTATGCAAAATTGGGGCTCGGTGTTGTTTGGCAGATAATCCGTTGTCCGCCCGTGGGAGGATGTGGGTATAGCCGTGCTGTACTCCCCACCAATGATGCAAAGCATCCACCAGATAATGGTAAAAGCAGGTGTGAAATGTGTACAGCCCTATATTACTGTCCAGTAGGCAATTCCCATGGATGGACAGGTGTACGACCAAGATGGCACCCATAATTGGAAACCTGGTGGAATTACACAGCTGCAGTAAGGCATAACACAGGAAATACAGATAGGGAGTACAGTAGATACTCCCCATACCAAGTCAGACCGCCGTGCGAATACCGGCGTACACAGCACTCGATCTGCCAGCAACAAAATGGGGAGCACTCGCTACCATACAGCGGAACAGATGGGCGACCTGTGGAACACATACTAATGGCACACTAACAACGTCAAGTAGGATATGTAAGCTATGGCGTTCCCACCTATAAAGAAGATATGCTTCAATGAATACATAGGGGATCAAGATGTTTCGGTGGTGTTATGTTGACAGTACAGTGACGGATATGTCCTATTGGGACGTCTGAGAATTATGTAAACCAGTTGCTAACCTGCATCTTTGGATATACATCGGTTATTTACAGTTCTAACACACCTGTTTTACGTAGCAACACGTAGAATGGTTAGTCAAACAGACATCCGCGATTGGCCAACATACAGCAGCGGTCGAAACCACTCGCCAGTTGGACACAATCCAGCAACATCTACCTTTACATTTGCACATATGTGTCCATTGTAGGACCCAAAAATACATTCTAACAGAACGCCGACCAGCCGTTTCCGACCACCAGATGACGCGATAGCCGTGACTACGGCACAGTTAGACATATGCACCGCCAGTGTGATTAAGGTTGATGACAGGTATCTATGAAATGTAGGACATATGAGCAGAAAGCCACAGATCGCCGTGTCCATACATGTGCGTCCACATCCCAGTCCCGCACACATGATGGATGTGTAATGGGTACTATCGATAGGTGCAGCAATGGGATCTTGGGTATGCAGAAATGGGGCTCGGTGTTGTTTGGCAGATAATTCGTTGTTCCGCCCGTGGGAGGGGTGTGGGTGTAGCACATGACCTACTCCCCAGTAATGGTGCAAAGCATCCACGGATAATGCTAAATGCAGGTGTGGAATGTGTACAGGCTATAACAGTGTCCAGTAGGCAAACCCCATGGATGGATATGCCTACGACCAGGATGGCACACATACGTGCAAGCCAGTGGAATCACACAGGTGCAGTAAGGCATAACACAGGAAATGCAGATGGAAACTACAGTAGACACCCCCCATTGAAATCCAGACGGCCGTGCAAATACCGGCGTACACAGCACTCGATCTGCCAGCAACAACATGGGGATCACTCGCTGCCATACTGCGGAACACATGGGCGACCAGTGGAACACATACCAATGGCACACCAACAACGTCAACTCGGACGGTCATACGATGTTGAAACACTGGCGTTCCCGCTTATAAAGTACATCCGGCAATGAAGCAATCGTGTCCACATGGTCTGGCTGTGTCATATTGACAATACAGTGGCGTACATGTCCTACTGGGCTGTCTGAGGATTACTTGAAGCAGTTGCCAAACTGCAGCAGTACAGCAATACCATTTTGGTTAATCGTAGTAGAATATGGGTTTCGTAGCACAACATAATATGTGTAGTCAAACAGACATCCTCGAATGGGGAATATACAGCAGCGGTCACAATCACTGGCCACATGGACACAGTCCAACATGTTCTACATTTTACATATGCACATTTGTGTCCATTGTAGGACCCAAAAAGTTATCCGGACGCTATGTCAACCGTCCGAGATCGGGAGAGCCAGATGCTGTGACCAGCGTGACTACGGCACAGCTACATATATGCACCACCAGCGTGTTCAAGGTTGGTGACAACTGTCCATGAAATGCAGGACATATGCACAGGAATCCCCAGATAGTCCAGTCCATAGATGTGTGTCCACATCCCATTCCTGCACACATGGAGGATGTGCAATGGGTACTGTCGGGGGTTGCAGCCATGGGATCGTGGGTATGCAGAAATGGGTGTCGGACTTGATTGGCAGAAGATCCGTTGTCCCGCCCCGTGTGCGGTGTGTGTGTGTGGCATATGCGTAACTCCGCACTGATAATGCAAATAGGGTTACCACCTGTCCCACTTTGGGAGGGACAGTCCCTCTTTGGGCAGTTGTGTCCTGACAGAAAATATTAAAAATGGCAAATGTCCTGAGATTGTAGGACATAATTATGTCCCATATTTTATGTAATAGTTGCATAAAACAGTTATTCTGTATCTAAAATACCTAAATGTTACAAAACATTGCATAAGCAACTAAAATGCTACAAGAATAAGCTTTTATTTAGGCAGAAAAGTTAAGTTCTATCCTTTGTACTGACCGTGGGTATGTGTCGGCCTGTAAAATCTGATGTGTGTCTTGAAAATGTCCCACTTTGGCCATTTGAAAAGGTGGCAACCCAAAATGCAAATCATCTACCTGAGAATGCTAAATACATCTGTGACATGTGTACAGCCCTACACCAGTGTCCATGAGGCAGTTCCCATGGATGGACAAATGTACGGCCAAGATGCCACCCATAACTGCACACCTGGCGGAATCCCACAGCTGTAGTAAGGCAGAACACATGGAACACATTTAGGGAGTACAGCAGACACTCCACATAGAATGTCAGGCCGCCGTGCGAATACCGGCGTACACAGCTCTCAACCTGCAGGCAAGTGACTGGGGATCACTCGCTTGCATACCGCGGAACAAATGTGCGACCTGCGGAACACATACTGATGGCACGCCCACAACGTGAACTAGGATGGTTATAGGATGGTTAAGCTATGGCGTACCCACATATAAAGAACATCCTTCAATGAATTAATAGGATCTACATGTTTCGTTCGTGTAAAGTTGACAATACAGAGGCGGGAGTGTCCCAATGGGATATCTGCAGATTGGTGAAAGCAATTGTTAGCTTGCAACATTGGAATTACAACATTTGTGTAGAGTGGCGGATAACCCGGTTTACGTAGCACTACATAATATGGGTACTCAAACAGACATCCGTGATTGCTGAACATACGGCAGCAGTCAGACCCACTGGCCAGATGGACACAGTACAATACGTTCTACACTTGACATATGCACATTGGTGTCCATTGTAGGACCCAAACATTATCCGAATGCAATGTGAACGAGGCGATCTAGAGAACCAGAAGACCTGATAGCCGTGACTACGGCACAGCCACATATGTGCACCACCAGCGTTTTCAAGGTTGATGACAAGTGTCCATGACATGCAGGACATATGGACCGGACTCCCCAGGTTGCCAAGTCCATAGGCGTCGTTCACATCTCGTTCACGCACACATGGAGGATGTGCAATGGGTACCGTCGAGGGTTGCAGACATGGGATCGTGGGTATGCAGAAATGGGGCTGTGTGTCGATTGGCAGATAATCCGTCGTACCGCCCCGTGGGAGGTATGTGGGTATAACATCGTTACTCCACACTAATAATGCAAATCATCCACGGAGAATGCTAAATGCAGCTGTGATATGTGTACAGCCCTCTACCAGTGACCAGTAGCCATTCCCAATGGACGGACAAGCGTTTGGTCAAGATGGCACCCATAACAGCAAATCTGCTGGGATCACACAGCTGTATTAAGGCGAAACACAGGGAATACAGATAGGGACTACAGTAGAGACTCCACATACAAAGTCAGACCGCTGTGCGAATACCGGCGTACACAGCATTCATTTTTCCCAGCAAGTGAATGGTGATCACTCGCTGCCATACTGCGGAACAAATGGCCGACCTGCGGAACACATAATAATGGCACACCAACAACGTCAAATAGTACGGGTATAGGATGTTAAGGCTATGGCGTACACACATATAAAGAACATCCTGCAATGAATCAATAGGTTATACATGGTTTCTTCGTGTTAATGTTACAATACAGAGGCGGGAATGTCCCAATGGGATATCTGCGGATTACTGAAAGCAATTGTTAGCCTGCATCATGGGAACTACACCATATGGGGTCGGTGGCAGAAGACCCGGTTTACGTAGCACTACATAATATGGGTACTCAAACAGACATCCGTGACTGCTGGACATGCAGCGGAAGTCAAACACACTGGTCAGATGGACACAGTCAAATATGTTCTACACTTTACATATGCACACTGGTGTCCAGTGTAGGACCCAAAAATTATCCCTTCGAATGCAACCTGCTTGGAGCCGGCAGACCCAGATGAAGCAGCCGTCACTACGGCACAGCTACATATATGCACCACCAGCGTGTCCAAGGTTAATGACAACTGTCCATGAACTGCAGGTGATATGCACATCAATCCCCAGATTGCCCAGTCCATACAGGTGCGTCCAAATCCCATTCCGAACACGTGGAGGATGTAGCGGGTACTGTCGAGGCTGCAGCCATGGGATCGTGGGTATGGATTATTTGTTGGAATAGTAGAGGGTGGTAGAGAGGGTTGCTTGGTTAAGACTGCAACTGCATTTATAAAATTCTGGTTGAATCTATTAACAAAATATATTGGTTGGTGAGGCTGAGTAAAGCTCTAGGTTGCAAGGATTTTCCTAGTTTAGGAGGTTGCTAATGGAGAACCAGAAGAATTTTGGATTGTTAAGAGAGTCTTGGTATGAGTTAAATTATTTCTTTGTCTTCTAGGATATTTTTGAGAGATTGTGAAGTTGCTTATAAGACTGAAAAGTAGATTTCTATTGGTATGCCATAATTTCCATGTTTTATCTATTTGTTATATTACTACTAGCTTTGTGTTTGATTTTAGTCAGTGCAGGGTTAGATTTCATCTTTTATTTATTTTTCGCTAATTAGGACAAGGCTATTGAGGATGTTGAGGAAAATAGACTTAAAGGTGTTGACTGCTTAATGTGTGGGGGGTGGATATTTGAGTGGAGTTCATTTACACTGATATATTTAGTTAAAGACTGAGTTGGGATTGAAGGTTTTGAAATTTCTGACATAGTTAAAGTAGATGATTTTGGGAGTACTACCCTACTAGTGGATAACAAATGAAGGATGATGTTCACTTAAGGTATCAAGTAAGTTACCTGATTTTGTTATGATGCTTGGGTTATTAGGTAGCATCCAATCGGGAGCGGTGTATATATTTGTAGCTTTATTGAATCTGTCAGTATATTAGTTGGTTTTGTGAAATTATGTGTGTTGATGGGGATTTGCAAGGCTATGTTTTAGAGGTGTTCCAGTCATGGTTAAAAATTCCTAATATAATTGTGTCTTGGGAGATATTAGATGTTATCCAAAACAGGATGTCTTTTATAACAGTTTAGTCATCACTGGGAGGAACAGTGTAGCAACACATACGGCTTTATTCTGGTTATGTTTTAGAAGGCTAATAATGGTTTCTGCATTTGGGTATGTGGTCAGTTTTTTATGGAAAGAGAGTGATAGTTAGGTAGACCAAATTATAGCTATTCTTCTACTTTTTGGACTGTGCAAAAAAGGAGTTTATGCAGATATGATGCTATATCCTAGAGGAAGACAAGTATTATCACAGAGATTTAGGCCAAGTTTCAGTAATGGCAATTTCATTAGGTGCATGTGTAACAACCCAGACATGGAATTCTGAAATTTTGTTAGAGATGGCATCTGTTTTAATATTAAAAAATGATAATGTAGATTTAAAGGAATGAGAGATTGATGGTGAGATGCTAGTTTGATGGATTTGTATGATATGTGAAAATGTTAGAGGGTCAAGGAAGGGAGTGTATATCTCCAGATGTTTGAAGGAAAATTATAGTGATAATGGGAGAAACAGATTTTTTTGCACTAATTATTGACTATATGTACATCAAAAACAGAAGTTCTTTAGTTTAATTACAATCCGTTATTATAATAACTCTAACTTATAAACCAGCATATTTGATAGTAGTCTTTAATATTAATGCCTTGTTTGACTGCAGGCTGAAAAGCAGTTTTTGCAGTGAGTGTTATGTAGATAGTAACTAAATGGTACTTTGCAGGGCAGGAGAAGTGAACCCAATCAATCACTTGTCATGCAGCCCTCACAAATAAATTAAGGGTTATGCTGTTAAATACTAGGAGTTTAAATCAGAAACTGCACTCTCTGCAAGCACTCCCCTCCCTGGAGGATGCTGATGTCTATACAGTCACAGACACTTGGTTCAGGGCTGCAGAGAGTACCCCGGCCTTGCAAGGCTACAATGCCTTCCACACTTTCAAACCACAAAATGAATGTGTGAGAACCAGAGGAAGAGGAGTATCTATATTCATCAAGGATAAATACACCTCTAGACTGGTTAGACAGGTCAACTCCATGGAGTTACTCCAAGTTCAACTAACTGTGGGCAAGACTGCCCTTCAAGTTATGATTAATTATAGGTCCCCTTCAATGAACCAAGATACCTGCTCTGGTTATTTGGACCTACTTGAGTCAATCAAATTTCAACCAAACACTCTAGTCTTGGCCGATATTAACTATCCCTCCATTGACTGGGAAACTTATATGAGTACAACATGTTCACACAAAGATTCCTGGACTTTAACACTAATGCCCTGGAACAAATGGTATGCAACCCCACAAGGGGCTCAAATATTCTCAACCCGGTCCTTACCAACATTGTTGACCATGGCACCATCACAAGTATAGGATCCTCATTGATTAAATCTGTTGACAAATCAGTCACATTTGAAGTAGCTATAATACCTAAACCCCTCTTAGGTGAAATCAGGCCAAAAATGTTCACCAAAGCTAATTATACCCTCCTAAGGGATGGCATAAATAATGTCCAATCTCCTGTTCCTTCAGATGGTATTGACAACTACTTTAAGGTATACACAAATGCCCTGTACAAACACTTATACAAATTTATTGACACAGCTGTACCTGATAGGATCAAAACAAGATTCTCAAAAAACAACCTCTCTGGTAGACATCTAGCATGAATAAGTTATACAACAAGAGGAAGACGTTGCTGTCTATGAATAAAAAAGAGAGATCCCAGCATTGGAAGAATACCTTCTTCTTCTTGAACAAATAAATAAGACAACTTGTAAAATCCTCTAAGGGCAACTTCTAAAAAAAATTAGCAACCATAGCTAAGGATAACCATAGGGCATTCTCAAGCTATATCCATAACCTAAAAGGTGGGACCCAGATGTGTGCTTTTCCAGCTGTGGATGTCATCACACACACTGATCCTGGTAAAATAACTAACATTCTACAAATCATTCCCTCTACATCTCTCCCACTTTGCATTTGTAAAAAGAAAGTCATTAATGCTCTCTCTAAGGCCAAAAACACAGTCACTATGGGACCAGATGGCATCCCATGTTGCATTTTAAATGATCTAAAACATGAGGTAGCAACTCTGTTAGGTACTGTCTTCAAACATAGCCTGAGTACTGGTTTTGTCCCTGCTGAATGGAAAACTCCAACCGTCAACCCCTTCATAAAGGCAGTACAGAAACAGACATTGGTAATTACAGACCCATAACCTTAACTAGCCTTATCTGTAAAGCCATAGAATGAAATATCATGGACCTTATAAGTAAGGATATAGGTGATCTCTAAACCCTTGATCTAACACAGTTTGGTTTTGTCAAAGGCATGTCATGCCTTTTAAACCTGGTGGTCTTCTTCAAAAATATAACCAGAGCTATAGATGAAGGCAAATCTGTGCATACACCCTACCTTGACTTAGCCAAGGCCTTTGACACAATCGGGTATCATTGATAAACTTTCTCAGTTGAATATCAGCCCTTATGTCATCAGGTGGGTTGCTAAATGGCTCACAGACAGATCACACTCAGTCAAAGTTGGGGAATTTACCTCAACCAGCAGATCTGTCACTAGTGGGGTTCCACAGGGTCAGTGCTTTACCACCTTTTGTTTGGAATATAATTCTCAGACGTTCAGGCCAAAATAGAAGAGCTGTGGCTGACTAAGTTTGCTTATGACTGCAAATTAGGTGCAATCATTGAATCCTCAAACGACGTCAATATACTTCAAGAGGGACTTACACAAACCAGTGATTGGTGCCAAAGTCATGGACTCAAACTCTGTGCTAAAAAATGCATTGTCATCCCCTTCATTAAAAACAATATCCCTGTAGACTGTCATATAAATAATAATACTCTAAGCAACAACTCTGGGAACGCAAGTGTTGGGAATGCAAGTTGACTGTAGCCTAAACTTTGACCAACGTGTGCCTACTGTGGTAAGGAAGGCATGCTACATTGCACACCTCATTAGCAAAGGCATTGCTTCAATAGTAGAACAGGTCATAACTCCTCTGTACTCAACCCTCATCAGGCCAATAATTGAGTACAATGTTCTTTTTCATATGTACCTTACCAGGCACCTGCAGCAACTTGAGAGACCTCAGAGATTTCTAACCAAGAAAATTCAGGGACTCCAACACATGCCATACCCTGACAGACCGAAGCCACTGTAACTGTACTCAGCAGTGTACAGACTACTTAGAGCAGACTTGTGCCTGGCCTACAGAGCAATCTCGGATCCAAACCTAATGGAAATGCTGCACACCCATAAGTCAAATGGGACAAGGGTCACCCACTCCAGGGACCTTAGCCTGGCCTGTGACACAAATAATACTTGTTGGAGAGACATATATGTCTCTCAGAGGTTACCACTCCTCTGGAATAGGCCACCAATTCACATCAAACAGAGTCCCTCTATGATGCTGTTTAAGTGTAGCCTGGATGACTGGATGGGAAACCGTAAATTCCTGCTGGAGATTTCACCTATGACCCTTCTAGATATGGGCAGTCATTGCTAACTAAGATCTTGAGTTTAGGCAAGTTACTTTATATTGGGTTTCTCTAGTATTATATTGGGTACATATGGCTAGGCTTATAAAGACCTTTGGGTCAATAGCCTAGTAATCACCTATGAACCTATAAAGATACAAGCATCTAAGTCAGATTAAAACAGAACACTATCTTAGTAGGATGATCAAAGAAAGGACCACTCCTTGGCCCACAGCAGCAGAATTAAAAATAAAGATGGGTTATATATAGAAGTCATGTTAAATGGAAATCAAGCCTATATTTTTTAATTCTTCTTGATGAAAGGTGATGTAGATATTGTGAAATGATGATTAAACAGTGTCAATCTGTTTACATTGGTACTAAGTTTAGTCACATATATCACATTAATCCATATATCCATGTATCCTACCTCTTTGGCAGCCACACAAGTTTCCCCTAAGCCAGTCATTCTGTCTCTTAGGTGCCCAAAGCAAGCAATAGAACTCAGGCTAACTTATATCTACAGTAAAATTGCCTTATTTCATTGAACACTCAAGATAATTGGATGTCCTGTATTTTTCCTGTAGATTCCAAAGTAAAAGAAAGCAAAGCATATATACACTGAGTTTCACTTCAAAACGTCGAAAACTCATAACATCTAATTTCAAAACAGCGAGACCATAAGATCGAAAATTCAAAACATCTAAAACTCATAAAACCAAATTTCACAGCATTGAAAATGTAGAAAATTGAGTAGTGTATCATCAGACATGTAAATGTTATAGTTTATTCTGTTAATCTGTTTATAGTGTTTATTATGCCACTCTGTATGTGTTTTTAGGCCATACAGGTAAGTGATTAAGACATTATGTGTACATTTTTTATGGTGATCATGATAGAGTGGGGTTAGGAAATTAACTTTTCCCACTGTAGTGTGATCTTGAAGTTGACATATTTAAATTACGGGGGGGGGCAGAACCCCCCACTTGGGGGGGGGTGCAGTGGGGCTTGCCCCCCTCCAAAAATTTAGTAAAAAGTGTGTTTTTTCATTTGGTGTTGTTGTTGGTGGAGGGGATATTATTTATATTTGCTTTGTAGTTTTCGATGTTATGAGATTTAGATGTATTGAATTTTCGGTCTTATGGTCTCGCTGTTTTGAAATTAGATGCTATGAATTCTCAATATTTTGAGGTAGAACCATACACTGATGTATTTGTGCAGGCTGTTGTCTTTTCTCCTACTTGAAGTTCCATGAAATTAAACCTGATTAGTATGATTGTAGCTGAGCCTAGGTTAAAAGACTGCTGCTGCCGCTATCACTTCCACACTATGCTTTATCTAACTGCAACTAGCATTTGATAACAAAGGTTGCAAACTAAACCCAGATAATGTGAAGTAAGTGGCAATATCCAAATAAAGTTTGTCATTCAAACAATGGTAATTTAAAAAAAATATCACATGCTATATTTTTTTAATAGCCACTAGCTAAGAATAAATATATGTCGTGGCATATGCTGTACTTACACTTCTTATGCACATTTTAGTATTAGGTCTGAGAGGACTATTTATATCTTACAAATATCCCTAACTTCATTTTTTTCTCTTTCTGTACCATACAGCCCTACTGTTGTCCAGTCAGTCATAGCTAACAGCTTGTTTTAGTTATTTCTTCACTGTTTGAACCTGAATCCCCTGTTCTATAATTTCATGTATAATTATTCTTAATAATTGTGTATACAGCATACTTGCTATAATGATATTTAGTTCATGGAGCTTTTCTCCCTAGGCCTTCAGTGAAATGGGGTCTTGCATGATCTTGATGGACCATACCAGTAAACAGACACAAACAAATAAAATATAACTAACAAAAAAAATGTTCCAGCACCATCTGAAATCATCCACACATTTTATTGTTTAGCAATAAATCCAATATGCATGGCTGCCACTGATTTGGTCATAGCATGCATTTATTTCATGTTGCTGTTTTTTGTAATTTTCCCCTGTTGATGTAACTGGTCACAATATATTATAGTGAAATTGCAACAGTTCGGCTGCAATATACTTAAGGAACTTTTATCTTTCTCCATGTTGTGTGACTGTAAGGTTAGTATATTTAATTTCTGGGGGTGCTGGGGATGAAGCCTTCTATGTAAATGATACATTTTTAGTTCAGTTGCATTTAACATTTGTAATCACTTTAGTTAGATGTTTTTGTGTTTAGACCACAGTGATCACTAATGAAATTTTCTCACATATTTTCTGTTGATCAAAGTTCATCAGTGATTTAAAACAATATATATATATATATATATATATATATATATATATATATATATATGTATATATATATAACATTTGGTGTTACTTTTCAGTTGAGCACCTTCTCAGACTGGTGGCAGCAGTGGGATGCAAGCAGCATAGCTCTGTGCTACTGAGCAGCAGGAGTTTTCTGACCCACATTTAAATGTGGTAGTCTTAGGGCAGGGCCTGTGATAATTATGCCCTTTGCCATCCTGCTGCTCTGCTGTAGAAGGAAACTTAGGCAATAAAGTAACCCACAGAAATCTCTGTTGTGAAATGCACATGCAGGTCAGTGAGCAAAATGTGTCAGTGTACATAGCAATTTAGACAAGAGCACTCAGGCATTTCAATGGGAAGAAACTTCTCTGAGTAAAACAGAGCAGCTTTGTCTTGGGTGGATTGCTAAGTCACTCAATAAACAGTGTGAATGAGCTGTTATAAGAGGGTATGTGTTTGTGTGTGGGATGGGAAGGTCCAGAGACAGTGAATGAGTTGGTTCTGAGTGGATATATGTGTGCGTGTGCATATGTGTGCATGCCACTTTGTGCTGGATGAAGTTGTTTGATGTTATTCATGACTGCATGAGGTAGGAGGGCACAGAAGCATAATGAGCTGTAAATGGATGTGTCTAAATGTGTGTGTGTGTGTGTGTGTGTGTGTGTGTGTGTGTGTGTGTGTGTGTGTGTGTGTGTGTGTGTGTGTGTGTGTTCACCTGTAGTATCAGATTGGGCAGGATGGATAGAACAGAGCAGCATACTACAGAATTCTGCTCCTCTTCCCTACTATGCTGTCCCCATTCAATAACCACTAAGAAAAGTAAAATGTATAAGGTTTGTGTGCATGTGTGACTGTGTGTGAGATCTGGCAGGAGTGTGGGCTTGCACGCTGTCTGCTAGGTTTCCTGCTTGCATAGTAAGATGTGATAGTCATAGTCCTGCAGATTTTATTTTAATGAAACCTGATTATATCAATCCATGCACATCTATGAAATGCATTAAAAGCTCTGAAGTGCAAATTGCCCATTCTAATAAGGAGAATTTGCACTTCTTTTTATGATGATTGAATGCCAGCATGTTTTTATCCCTGCATCATTCTATTTGTTCACATAGAATGTACAATGGAATATCATGATTAAGCTATGATATTTACTGGCACAAGGAGGAGAATGCACCCCTGCCAAGCATTTGGATTGCTCTGGCAAAGATGGTAGGTGTAGCTCTGTTGTTATGATGCACATTTTTCAACTTTAAAAAAATTAGTACACATATATTTACATTTTCTCCCTGCTTTTTCTCTTGTTCTACTTTTTTTATTTCTTTGTTTTTCATAACTATACACACTCAAGATGCTTAAACATGCCTAGGGCACTTTTCGTGATCTCCTCTTGAAAGAACTGGAGGGCAGGGATGACATTCTGACATATCTTCACTTGTGTTCATTTTTGTGACTTCATTCTGTTATACCAAGCCATCAGATCTTATTGCTTATGTTTCCCTATCTTTGAATGATTCATCCACTAGCACATACAAAGTGAAAAGTTTGAAACTTAATCCTTATTCCTCAGCCTTTAGGTTGCATATACTTTTGCTGCCTCTGTATTATGAAGAAACCAGCTTGTATTATTTGCAGGGCTTACTGTAATAGAAACATTGACATTGGTTCCTCACTAAAGAAGAGAATAATTATTGAACAATGTAAATGCCACATTTGTGGGCATGCAGTTTGTGGCATCCTAAAATCATTTCATGTAATCAATGGTTTCTTGTTAATGCTGCATACAAAAGCAGATATTCTGTGTCTCTTGAGGCTCTTTTAGTTTTTAGGTGATAAAATGAGACATTCTCTCTCTCCCTCTTTGTCCTGGAAATTAGAAGTGCTTCAAATGGTTTGCTAACTCAGCTGTTCAACAACATGTGTAAAACCATGAGTTATTTTTAGACTCATCTTTCCTACTTGTCCCTTTAATAAGAATGTTGAATTATACAAATTATACGTCTGAATCATTGGCTACAACAGGAAAAATCTTCTGAAACAAATTATTCAAATCTTGAAGAAATGACAGCTGACTCAGTTAATGATGTATCTAACATGTTATTAGGAGGAACAGATGGTACTCCCTGAAATATTTGCCTCATCTTGTCAAACATTAGCAGCATCATTATGTTGCATATCTAATAATGGTTAATTTTGAATATGTATCCATTGGAAGAGTTATTAATATATTCCATTGTCACTAGCAAATGGGGAAACTGAAAAATTAAAATATTAGCAATGCATTTAAAGCTATATACAAAAGGGAAAATGCATACACTATTATTGCATCCATTCACTAAGGAAAATTGTGTTACAGGAATATTTAAGGATGCTGTCAGGTTAGGTGGTGGTCATTTCTATTAAAAAGGCAAGTCAGGTGCATTTTGTTTAAATGGTATTGGGGATGATGATATGACTAGCAATGAGAGACCACCGGCAGTAGGGAACACCAATATTGTTTCTGACTTAAAGGAATTGGATATGAAACTTTTCAATACAAAGAAATTACAGTTGGAAATTGCTTACTGTGAGGAATGCCTGAAGGAAAAAGTGGTTCCCTAAGGCTTAAGGCCCTAGCATTACCCGACTGGCTTAGTTTCTGGCTCTTCATTCCATCGTGAATTGATTGACTTATTTAATAAATATGGGTTGTACCTCATGAAACAGTACCAGAGTACAGCTGACAACTTGAATAAAGATATAACATCAACTTTACAGCTTTATTTATTGTGTTGATAACACTCGCATCTGTGAGGCATCGGAATTTGTGCAGCATAAGTTTGACTACAGGAGATGTTTCGATAGTATTGGCAAACACATTGAAAAATTGAAGGCTACTAAAGTCAAAAAACTGGAATGAGATATTATGGCATATGTGAATGGTACTGCTTATCCCCCACCTCCAACATCACAAGGGCAGATTGGTACAGGCCATACTGCCGTTTCACACCTGAGGCAGCCAGTGGATATGGGGAATATGAATAGGCAGAATTCATTCACGGAAACAGTTGGCGTTCGCCTTAACCAGTTGGATGATTTTAGCCAAGCAGAAGTAGCTACTAATGCACAGGATTTTCAGCAAGGAGGCCTAAACCAACAACAGACTGAGCGATAGACTCGTCAAGGGAGAAATCATCAAAAGAATGGCACCAACAGCAGAAAGAAAAGGTAATCTATAACTCTGCCCCCCAATTTATTGACTTGAGATGGGGTAACCCTACTGTGAATGATGTACATGTTTACGAAAGGATGGGGGGTGTTTTAGTAGAAGAATCAAGCTATGTGGGCAATATGAGCTCTGTTTCTTTGAACTACAGCTTGGTAGCTGATAAGGTAGAACTGAGGAAAAGGTACGAGCACATAAGTTCTATATTTATTGCACCTTCTGAGCATTTTCAAAACCTCGACCAAAATAATGATTATGACACTTGTATGAAGCCTAGTCCTAATGAGTTTTTGGATGCATTTGATTTTGTGACTGAAAGTCAAAACAATGTTAGTGATACTTGTATGCTGTTCAGTCCTAATCTATTTTCTGCTGCAAATGATATTGGTTTTAATGGGAACAATGCTATTGAAACATTAAGTCAGGATGTACCTGTATTCATCTTAGTTACTAATGCTAGTGGAGACTTCAATAGTTACAACTTTTCGGAATTTCATGTAGACCCTAGAGTGGTGGAATTACTAGCCAAAGGACTGTCTTTTGTGCCATCAAAACCAGCTGACTTGGTGAAAACCATTATCGACTTTAAGTTGTTTATCAGGAAACTTAATTTACAAGTCTTTTTCAACACAGAGCAGAGAATTACTTCTGAATTTTCTTTAACTAGCACCTTTAACCCCCCAGTCAACTCATTAATTTCAACATTCAAAAAAATGTGTGAAATTTATATTAGAAGTCTATTATCTGGTAAATCAAAATATAAGAGGAACATAGTGAGAGGGGACTGGGATGTCTTTACTGAATTTAGGCAATTACCAGTAAGAACTATGGAACCAGATAAAGTGGGTGGGTTGGTCATAACGGGTAACAATTTGTATGCTCAAAAAATGGCCAAACAATTAGACACTGACACATATGTCCCAGTCAGCTTAAATGAAGTTAATATAGCTTATAAAAAATAAAATACTATTTGAATGACTTATTTATTGAGCAACTAGTCGATACATCTCTCTTGAACTATTTAACTTTTTTTGGCCCCTAGGACACCAATACTATTTGGTATCTCTAAAATCCATAAATATTTGGTCGATGCACCAATGAGGCCACTTGTGGACGCCCGGCAAAGTATAACCTACCCTATAGCAAAAGTAGTAGATAGCATATTGAAGAAATATTTGAAGGACAAGGGCCAAATTTGTAAGGATTCCTGAATGTTTTTATCCAAACTAAATGAGCTTTCATATCAGCAGGATTTTAAGTTCCTGACGACTGACATCAAGGACCTACATACTTCAATCCCACAGTTGGAGGGGATTGAATGACCTGATTGGTTCCTTAGAGAGAAAGGGGCATCTATGGCTGAAATAATGTTAGTGAGTATTCTGTTGGATATAACCTTAACTAATAACTATTTTGTATTTGACAACAAATTTTATCTGCAAAAAATCGGAGTCGCAATGGGGTCCCCATGTGGGGCCAGCTTTGTGAACACAGTCATGGCTCATTGGGAAAAGGAGCACATTTTTAAGAATGTAAATCTATGTGAACAGATTTTCTTTTACACTCGCTACCTGGATGACATCTTTATTATACATAAGGAAAACTCGGATAAAGTGGTTGATTTTGTTAAATATTTGAATCAAACCACCAAATTCCTGGAGTTGACATACACTTTGCATCAAAATGAAATAGTATATCATGACATAGAACAAGTAAAAGACAGGACCCAAAGGAGACTGACTTCTAAGATACACAGGAAGAGCACATTTTTGAATACTTTACAACAAAGGCAACAGCGTAATATACAAAAAGCAGTCTGGTGCAGAAAAAACAACTGGCACCTCGGCTAGGACAATAACCAGAATTAATTTAATACGAAACTCCACAAAAATGCAAGTACAACTCCACAAAAGACAGGTTAAGCGCTTTCATCTGACACGCAGACTTCATCAGAACAAGAATACTCAGTAGTACATTCTATATATACAAAAACTGGCACCAAAAAGCCATAACAAATAGCGCACTTAAAGAAACACACTTATTTCATACATAAATCATATACATTATAATATAGTTGAATTAAAACATATGTATTTTAAAAAACATCTATATTACACTATACTTATCACATCTATTATAATTTATACTAAATAAATAATGTATACTAAATAAATAATTTATACTGAATAATTAATTGATTAATAAAATACTATAAATAAAATACTATAAATAAAATCTGGTGTATTGCTCGTCTATAAAACTATTAAGACATAATTAAGACATAATTAAATATGGTTTTATACTTATTGAATCATTGATACCTGGATATCTAGTGACATCAGAAAACATCTGCCACCTACTTTCCTTCATGCCCAACAAAGCTTTAATATTTCCACCATATTGTGAAATCCCTATTTTGTCAATGATTACAAATTTGAAATGATGTTTGTCCCCTCTATGTAGTATATGCCGATATAGGGCATTCTTTTTGTCCTTGGTCCTAATGCAATATATATGATCGTAAATGCATCATTTGAACTGTCTCTCGGTCTTACCTATGTAGAATGCATTGCATTCTACACAGGTAGCCAAGTAGATCACAAACTTTGTATTGCAATTACCACCTCTACTATGTAAATATGTTCTATTTAAATTGTCCAACTTGCATCCTTCCACCTCATTAATAAATTGACATTTTGATTGCAAGCTACACATTTTTTAGTTCGTGAAATTCCCCTTTTCTTATCATTGCTATTAGATTCTAATAACCTCTTAATGTTAAATCCAGTCTTATATACTATCTTGGGATGTATACCTAAAATCTGTATAATTTCGTCATCCCTAATGACCTGATTCCATTGTTCTCTAATAATAGCTTCTATATTGTATACCACCTGTGAGTACATCAATACACAAACCATATGTCCTGGTTCATCTTTAAAATTCATTTTTTGAGATGTATTCATACTGCCAAAATTCCCTAATAGGGGCACATACTTTTTGCCCTACTCACTAATGACGTACTCAACTACATCATTCAAAAGAGTTTCAGGGCACTCCCTGACCACAAACAATGATTGAATAAATTCCATTTCTTTTAACATAATTCCTCTGGTTGATGACATGCAGGCAGCCCTAATGCACTGCCCTTTAAAAATATTTTTAAACACATGTGGGGGATGGTTGCTACTATACTCCAGATAATCATTAGAAAAAGTCTCTTTCCTATATATACAGGATATAAATCCATCGTCCCCATGAGAGATGTACGTATCCAAAAACCCAATGCCTATAGTATTTATGGAATGAGTAAATTTGAGAAAATCAGTTGTACTATTGATATAACTAATAAATTCAGAAATCTTTTCAGCAGGCCCATTCCATAATACGAAAAGATCATCTAAAAATCTAGTATAATATTGAATATACTGAAAAAATTCAGATTTAAACAAATATTCTGATTCCCATTCGAGCATCAACAAATTGGCAAAAATGGGAGCACATGAAGCTCCCATTGTCACACCCTTAGTTTGCCTAAAAAACTCATTTTCAAAATGGATATAATTGTGATCTAATACCAGCCCCATCATGTCGGTAATGAGGCAAATTTTGTCCCAATCGAGACTGGAGTATTTTCTTAAACTGCTGCTGAAATACTCGAGCCCCAAATCCCTTGGAATGCATGAGAAAAGATCAGCTATGTCAATTGTAATGTAAATAAGATTACTATTCCATAATTGGGATGTTAATTGCCCTAAAAACATCCACGAGTCTTTGATAAGGTGTGGGATTTTATTGTACACAGGCTTGACCCATTTGTCAATGGCAACGTCCAACGGGAATGTTTTCGATTTACTCCTTGATATTATAGGTCTAAAAGGAGGTTGTGTTAAGTTTTTGTGGACTTTAGGAATTTCAACAATCGTAGCTAATAATGGAAAATCCACCTTCAACAATTGATAGATCTCAGTCTTAATCCTGTTGTCTAACAAATATTCTTCTAATGCTAAACCAATACGCTTATAACCAATATTGATCTCATTGAGGGAGATTGTATCATAATTTCCTGATTGATAAAGGATTGTATATATTTCAATAATATAATCCATTTTATTAAATAACACAATCCCACCACCTTTATCAGGCTTCATTAATCTAACCTCTTTATTATTCACAAAATTTTTTAAACAATTGTATTCGTCCACAGTTAGATTAGCATACAACCCTGTTTTGATACTATGGTCAGTCCTATTCATTTTGTTGAACTTATAGATATCATTACATACCATTTTCTCAAAATTTGCCACTTTCAAATTGCTTTGGGGTATATATGTACTTTTCTTTTTAAGATCTATAGGTACCAAAGAGGTACTGTCAGCATTATTTTGTCTAAACTGAATGGCCAAATTTAACCTCCTACAGTACAATTTCACTTCTAAAATGGTATCCACTAAATTAAATCCCACTGTTGGAATAAATTTCATACCTTTTGAAAACACCCTAAAGAATTCATCAGATATATCTAAATGAGTGTAATTGAACACATTGAATCCATTTTTGGTGTAAATAATGTTACCTCGGCTACTCCCCTGTGTTTCATTTAAGCCAGCTTCTTGTTCTAGAACATGGTCAGCACCCCCCTGTACACAGCTATGATCATCTCCCAACAAGATGGAATTTTCAGTACTTAAATCAATTTGTTCATTCACAAACATTCTGGTGGTGGTGTCCATTTCACAATTGTCATTTTTTATCCTATCTATCTCAATCTCCTGCTCCTTAATGCAAATGTACTTTTTGGTGGGGGATAAAACCTGCCCCCCTGAAAATTCACATCCCTTTCCACATTTCTATATTCATATCTACATTCCCTATCATCATCCTCATTCAACTGTTGTTTAGGCCAAATATACGCCCTATTACTAGCATATTGTTCAACATCACAGGTTATCTTTCTATTTTTCCTTTCATATATCAATGCCACTTTATGATCAGCTCCGGAAAACTGCTTGTCATACAAGTCATTCCATTGACTAAGCATTTCATTGTTGACAATATCAACATTTAACTTGTCCACTTCTTGTATTAATCGGGACAATTTTTCATCATTTTTCTTTAGCAACAATCTAATATAACTAAATCCAAAGCTGTCAAACAATTTATTAAACTCTACTACAGTGTCATGATTCAAGTCCAACCCCATCAGTACTTTAAAAAATCTAATACCTTTGGGTACAACTTATAATGCTATACATTTACTAAAATAAGCATTTTCAATCTTAATATTTTTAATGGCTGTTAATTTTTTACCCAAAGAATAAATGATATCCTTGATTGTTGTTTTTTTATCACTTAAATATTGTCCATTATTTTAACCAACATCATTATTGTCATGTTTGTCAAAGTCATAATCATCGTTTAGAAAATGGTCCAAAAAGCCAGTCACCAAAAAAGTCAGTAATAAAGGAACAATTAGTTTGGGCTTCAAAGATGGTCAGAGTTGAGAGCGACTCCACTGGGGTATGTGAAATAATTGGTAACATGTTCACCACAAGAGGCTACCCTGAGGAACTCATTTTAGAAATTACGACTGAGATCCTTAATAAAATGACTATTGGTATATATATTCCAATGTTGGGAGGTGAGTCAGCTATGAGTAGACAAAGTGACTTAAGCAACTTGGCATGTAGAACCAATCAAGAATCAACTATGTCCCCTATTAGTTTTATACTAACTTTTAGTATGGAAAACGGTGACATACAAGCTGTAATAAGGAAAAATTGGAGCCTGTTTAACAATGATCCAGGTATCCAAATTAAAATAGGGTCTACTCCTTCTTTTACCTTTATGAGAGGAAACAATTTGAAGGGCCTGCTTGCAACTCATAATGAGCTTAGTTAGACATCCTGGCATGATAAAGTGTGAATCATGTAAGTATTGCAAATTCATGGATGTTGGCTGTAATTTTACCATTTTGGGATTCTTGAACAAGTACCTATTGACCCTAAAGGGGGAGATTGGGAGAATTGGCTATGCTGTAGGGAGACCTATTGGCAAATTAGATTGAATGCTACCCACTCCCCAGGACTAAATGAGCATATTTCTATTAAGCCTTATTTGATTAAAAAAGCAGAAGATTTATCAAAATAATTACTTAAAACAACCACTGAAACAATTATTAAAGTAACATTTTGATTGTATTGTTTAACACAATTTTAAAGTATTTTAAATTTTTGACATCCTTTTCTTCTTCTATTTTAGATAGAACTGTTATTTTATGTCATTTTATACTACTTTGATTCAAAGTTTTATCAAGTTTATTAATGTTTGGTAAACAAAGTGAATTTACTTTTGTTTTTAAACTTGACAGTTGTAAAAATGTTGGTGGTGACTTTAAATTTATGTCAGACTGGTTTTGGCACCTTTTTTTAAAATGAAGTTATTTAAAGATGGCTGATTCCACAGTTACGCTGTTTTTACACTTGAAAAAGCCCTACAATTGGGTTAGGGTGAAAGCACTTGTGGAATTTATACAATAAACGTTTTACGGACTTGCAACCTGTGTGCTGACACGATCGTTTTATTGGATTAGTGGTTTTGTTTCTACGATCTTTTTCCACTTGTTTTTTTATTTTTGCTTTGTGTTGTGGAGGTCGGCGTACAGAGTATGGCAGTCTTCAATGGAGAATTGTCATTTGAGGAAGAGTTTGGGCAGCCAGAGGTTGAAAATGTGATTTTTTCACAGAAGGAAGTAGCAGCAGCTATTTTGGGGCTTAGTGCAGAAATGCAGAGTCTAAAGACAGACTTGGTCCATATTCTGGAAGTGTTTTCAACTCCTGATGGTTCTATTTCGTGTGCGCAGGCTCAGAAGGAGGTAGACAGACAAGTCCCCATTCAGGCGAATGCCGGTGTATTGGGTGTACAGGTTGGAACACTTTGTGAGTTTACTTCAGTTCCACATAAGGGATGTGGAACCAACCATTCTTCCCAAAGGTTTGAACAAACATTGGGTGACGACCATAGGAGGGGAGAGTCTACTGTTGTTACCAGTGGACTTACCAGTATTTTGGACGTTGAAAATGTTCAACAAGGTGTACGTGTACACCAAGGTACTGTAACTCAGATTGACAAAGTTATTAACAATGAATCAGGGCGTTTTCATAATGTTAGAGAATGTTTTGATTATGTACAAAGTAAAGGAGACTTTTTAAATAATTATTCCTGCCACCAAAATAAGTCTAAAGGGGCAGGTCGTTCTTTTACAGCGTCTTCTTTAAAAGATGGAATTAGGGATTTGGAAAACAAATTGTATAAAATAAAATGTGTCAATATTGACATTTCATATTTAGAAGAATGTTTAACAAAAAAAGTTGTCCCACAAGGGTTACATGTTTGTAAATACCCTGAGGGTTTTACTTATGATTTGGACATGCTTAATGAATTTAATAGTGTGTTCGACGAATGTGGTTTTAAAACTTTAAAGCTGATGGTAAAATTTGCTAAAATGAAGGTGGATATGATGTTAAAGAAAGCAGAGAAATTGGATGAAGCCATCAGAAAGGATTTGTTATTTGAATTTAACAAAGAAATTTATGATAACAGTTTTTATAGGATTGAAAGAAAATGTGAAGAAATATATGAAAGAAAAAAAAGAAAATTAGAAAGGGATTTGAAACAATACAGTGAAAATAGGGCTTATGTGTTCAAAGGGAGAATTTATAGGAACAGTTCATACAAACAATCTGACCCTACAGTTGTTAGGGACTTGACCAAATCTAAAACAGTTGAAGAATCTAAAATAAGTGAAAAATTTGTCAATAATAGACAAATTACTGTGGACGTTTTGCACCACAACCCAACCACCCCAGTGTTTAATATTTCTACACCTAACCCCACCACTGTGGATGCTGACAAAGATATGGTAGTTACTACTGACATGGTTGAGGGAGGGGAAGAAAAAGAGTTGAATGAACAGGATTTTTCTGGGGGAAAGGGAAGAGGAAGGAACCAAGTGAAAATAAAAAAGAAAGGAAAAGTGTAATGATTAACTTGGACAATAAAGTAAATAGGGAAATAGTTATTCATTCTGACAAAGTGACTTATTCCTACAATGGTTTTAAATTTTTTAACCTAAGTGGGATTGAGATTAATGAAGAACATTTTCACCTTTTTGAAAAAGGTTTCAAATTTGATCCAACAGTTAGATTTGATGTTTGTGATACTCTCATAGAGTTAAAACTGTACACTAGAAAATTACATTTTGCATTAATGTTTGAGCAGACGAATGGCTATGACACAACTAGCTTTAGAAAGGCTAGTACATTCAACCCTCCTCTCCACCCGACTTTACAGGTGTTTGAAGAGACATGTGCATCAGATTTATACGAACTGAGTGTAGATTAAAAAAAAAATAAGAAAAAAGTTTTTGTTTAAGGCTAATTTGACCACAAAGGAAAAACACATTTTGTTGTACTTACTCAAAGACAGGGGGATTCAAATTATGAAACCCGATAAGGAGGGTGGTATGGTATTGGTTAACACGTTTGATTACTCTAGTAAAATTTTGAGCATCCTGGGGGACGTTGATGTCTACATTCCAGTTTCTACGAATGAGATCAACATCTCTTACAGGAAAATAGATCTAGCCATAGAAGAATTTATTATGGAAGGTAGACTAGATGAAAAGATTGGTATTATGTTGACCATTAAGAAACCAAGACTAGTGACTTTCTTTGGCATTCCAAAGATCCATTAATGTACAACTGACCCTCCATATAGGCCAATTGTGTCAGGGAAGGGGTCTAAAACATATGCTATTGCATCTTTTTTGGACCATACACTTAAACACATCCCTGATCAGTACGAGCATATGTTGAAGGATTCTTGGGATTTTTTATGTGGTTTGACACTGCAGTCTTATTAAGGTGAGGTGTACTTCTTAACCATTGATGTGGTTGACCTATTCACCTGTATTCCAACTGATGTGGGTTTAGATTACTTTTGGCTACTTTTGAAGGACAGGAAGTCTACCTTGAGCTTTGATATTGACCTGTTGATAGAACTACTGAGAATTGTGTTGGAAAACAATTTTGTGTATTTTGAGGGGGAAACTTTCAAGCAGGTTAGAGGTGTAGCTATGGGGGCAGCTTGTGCCCCCATCTACGCTAACCTTGTCCTTTTACAATGAGAGTTGCAGCATTTGTTTCTTTCAGATTTTTACAACAACAACATCAAATTACACCGATGCTTCTTGGATGATTTGTTTATTATTTGGGAAGGGCCAGTGAACACTATTGTGGAGTTTGTTGAATTTTTTAAATTCCGCCACTGGATTCTTAAAATTTACATTCAGTTTTGACCAGGGTGGAATTGATTATTTAGATGTGAGGTTAGATAAAACTAATGGGGGACTAATATCGAGAATTTATAGGAAAAATACTTTCAGTAATTCCTATCTCCCCTACAATAGTGACCACCCCTGGAAATAAAAAAGGAGTATAGTCAAGGGCCAAATGGTCAGAGCAGCCAGGACGACATCAGAGTGGGATGATTTTTTAGTGGAAATTGATTTTATTTCTGATTTGTTTAGTTCAAGGGGTTACCCTGATAGGTTAATAAAGGAAGTGTCAGAAGAAATTATAAATGGTCGTGCAACTAGATATTCTCCTATTCTGGGGAAACCATTGGAAACTGTAAAAGGTCATGAAGTGGATAGTGAACAAGCTTTTAAAAGAGCTATGGTTCTTCAACACAGTAATATTACAGGGGAAGTTAAGGACCTCATTCAGATAAATTGGAAGATGTTAAAGCACAATAAGGACTTAGTACACAAAGTTGGTGATCATCCTAACTTTGTTTATAAAACAGGAACAAATCTGAAAAAGGTGTTCAAAAGTAACAATTATAGACGTACAACTATTTTGGACAAGGGAACTAGTAGGTGTGGTAGGTGTGGATATTGTAGATACATTTTGGACGAAGTACCCATCACCTTAAAAAATTATGGCAACAGTAGGATTTATTTAAAGAAGGGCAACTGTCATACTAAGGGTATTGTGCACTTAGCCCTGTGTAGAGACTGTCCTAGTTTCTACATAGGGAAGTCAGAGAGAGCGTTGAACAAACGAATTTATGAACATTTATATAACATAAAAAAAGGGAATATTAATAATGCATTAAGTAAACATTTACAAATGGAGCCTAAACACACTGGCTTTCATTTTGGGATTCTTGAACAAGTACCTATTGACCCTAAAGGGGGAGATTGGGAGAATTGGCTATGCTGTAGGGAGACCTATTGGCAAATTAGATTGAAAGCCACCCACCCCCCCGGGACTAAATGAGCATATTTCTATTAAGCCTTATTTGATTAAAAAAGCAGAAGATTTATCAAAATAATTACTTAAAACAACCACTGAAACAATTATTAAAGTAACATTTTGATTGTATTGTTTAACACAATTTTAAAGTATTTTAAATTTTTGACATCCTTTTCTTCTTTTTTAGATAGAACTGTTATTTTATGTCATTTTATACTACTTTGATTCAAAGTTTTATCAAGTTAATTAATGTTTGGTAAACAAAGTGAATTTACTTGTGTTTTTAAACTTGACAGTTGTAAAAATGTTGGTGGTTACTTTAAATTTAGGTTAGACTGGTTTTTGGCGCCTTTTTTTTAATTAAGTTATTTAAAGATGGCTGATTCAACAGTTACACTGTTTTTACACTTGAAAAAGCCCTTTAATTGAGTTAGGGTGAAAGCGCTTGTGGCATTTATACAATAAACGTTTTATGGACTTGCAACCTGTGTGCTGACACAATCATTTTATTGAATTAGTGGTTTTGTTTCTACAATCTTTTTCCACTTGTTTTTTATTAATATGTTTAATCTAGCTTGAAAAATCTAGCTTAAAATATCAAACTATGCACTTAAATCGGTGCATATGTAGTATCTGTTATTTACATCCATGCGAGTCAGGTTAAAGTTTCATCAAATGTGGGATTTACAGTAATCTAGCTCTCCAGCACTTTGAGTATAATCTTCATCAGATATGCCTTTTGGTGTTTTCACCTAGTCACTTGTCTTCAGGGAAAAAAATGAAGCTATTTTGATTTAGGACTTTCATAAGAAAAATAGTGTCTAAGCTTGTGTGTCCTGCGATTATTAACAATGGTTGCCATGCTTTTTTTTTTGAGGGGGGGTACTATGCTCGGCTAATGTAATACTTCTTTAAAGAAAGAAAATTATTTAAAAAGTTGAAAATTTAAAGGTTGTAGGACCAGGTTGCAGACATGGTTGGAGAAGCCATGCCTTCTCTTTTAATGCAGGCTGGGAGTTGGAGTTCTGTCTAATGTTGAACCATAAGTGACAGATATAGAATGTCAAATTAAAATTCAGCACTTTATTTTTCTAAATTTTTAGACAGAACCTAGGGTGTCTGTCAGTGTGGGTGACTAAAACAGGGACTTTCCCTTTTAGAAAATCTGGCTAAGGGATAAAGCAATCATATAGTACAACAGGTGGTAGCCATAGTGAAGCTGGACTATATAACCTAACTGTGTTCTAGTAACAGCAAGGGTAAGGGCTCAGAGAGATACCTAGCTTAATTGGAAGAAATCAGGGGAAGAATAATTATGAGACCAAAGCTAAAGTGGGTCCACCAGTCTGCAATGAGGATGAAACTCTGAGGGGGTAAATGGCCTTGCTGGTCATGGATAGAAGGTGCTTGTTGTTAGGATGCCATGCCACTTTTTTGGCATGCATTGGCTCTATAAATGATAGTGTTGAGGCTGATTTTAGTGGGTTTAAACTTAAAGTTTAAATTTCTTCTTGTATGGTTCTGAAGTCTAACTTGTTTAATACTGTTTAATTTCAAAACTCTAGGACTGAAACAGTTCCATTGAAGCTATTTATGATGGATTTAAAAATGGATTGTGGCATACATATATGGCATGTTGTTAGAAATTCGGCCATATTTTATTTTAAAGGGGTGAACATTCTTAAAATTATAGATATAGAGTTCTATCTTGGGGTGAGTAAAAATTAATTGAGGAAACCTAGGTTGAAACTCTGAATCAGGCAAGAGTTGTAAATGCTTTAGCCTTTTTAGGAAATTCTCCAAAAGGAGACTTGGATGGTAATCCATCTACTCTGCTTGGATCCCAGTGCCCCATAATATCCATGGTGGGAGAAGAGTAGAGGGCTGAGGAAGAGAAGGGGTTAAAGCTTTTGAATTAAAAAAGACATATTGCATCCCATGAATGGCAAAAGAAAGAGACATGAGAGAAAAATATAGAAATTAAGGGTGTAGAATAACTGTCTCTAATGAGGAGGGATGTGGCTGGATGGGTCTGCCTAGAAAGTAGACAGCACAAGTCTACCCTCCTCCATGTAAGGTTTCAAATGTTTAAAAGGTTTAAATTAGCACAGCTGAGGCTGTTTTTGCCATATTCCAAAAGTTGCACATTTTCTATTTTGTTGCAGCATACTTCCTTGATTTATAAATGGTAATTTAAAAGTCTAATCTCTAACGGGTTAAACAGGTAAAAAATCCATTGTGACTATCTGTACCACAAGTCAGAGATATTTTTATAAGAGGGGATCATTGTTGTAAAGTTGAAAACCTTGTGATATAGTAGAAGGTGTCAGGTGGTGAACAGATGATATTTCATGACACATGCTTTATGAAAAGAGGATGGCTAACTGAGCAGCAGTGTGGATGCTGCTTTCTAGAAGATGTAAAACCAGTCAGTTGAGGCTGGTCTGAGCTTCACTTTTTTATTTTCTTAAACAGAAAGGTAAAGAACCATTTCTAGTAAATTGGATGGCTTGCTTAAATCAGAGAACTCAAATAAATTAAACCTTATCAGGATTCTATACAATTTTAGTGTACCTGGCTGGGAAGTCTATTCCTAAGGAGAGAGTTATTGTGATTTAGAGGGAAATTTAGATTGTCCTGGGGAACTGAGTCAGAGATAAATCAAGACTGCTTTCCAGTCAAGATCTAGCCACCTAGCAAGAGTGCATAACTTGTAAAATAGCAATGTAAGCATAAATTACCAGAGAAAGGTGAAACCCATTTGTAAACCAAATTGTACAAATACATTACCATATGAATACTGGGTGGTAGTTAATCCAAAATGCAGGTCCCGATCATGGTGTGGGATTGAAGTCTCAGCCCAAAGTTCTTTTGTAGCTTTCTAGCAGGATTACTAAATCAACTCTGGCCTGTGGGAAAACACAGATCCCTGCCTCTATATATATATATATATATATATATATATATATATATATATATATATATATATATATATATATATATATATATATATATATATATATATGGGTTCTGAAGAAGGTACTTGGTGAAGTGTCACCTATGTCTCTCGAACTAATAAGCTAAAAAAGTAACTTAGCTTCTTTTACATAATACATTCTGACAGTCTCTAAGTGACCATAATAAATTATGCTTTTGGGAAAAGTCATTATCAAAATATCTGATGTTGAAAGTGAGTCACAATAGTCTAAAAAGCCCATAACTCAGGCATGTTGAAGTTGGAAGCCAAGTGTGTCCTTTTCCTTGATGACATTACATTGGAAAAACAGACACAGTCTATGAAATGTCATTCTGGTAAGGCATCTCAACTTGGTTAAAAGAATTAGTGGCAATTATGAAACAGTCTGTTTTCATGTTGGGTTGAGCAATTTAAGGAGGCCATTCAATTTTCCTCTTGATTAGAAAAGACAATATGGTGAGATTTAAAAAAAAAAACTTAAAAAAGAAATGTCACACAAATATGTTCATCAAAATATTCTCATTACCTAACAGGGAACCTGTACCTTAACACAAAATAATGACAAAGAGTGTAGTGTCTGAAGAACCTGAAACACTGATATCAGAAGGAATAGTGGCCTCGACCAAAACAACCAAAATTCATAAACAACAGGGCACTTGGAGCAAATGGAGCATAAAAACTATTAACAGTAAAATAAAATTAAACATGGACTTTGCATGTCACTTATGCAAACTGTCAGACTTTATTAATGCTTAACTAAAATAACCGTGTTTTCATCCAAAACATAGGACCTCATCAGATATTAAGTCACACAACATCATTCTCCATTAAATAGTGTTCCCATCCTATGATAAGCTAATAAAATTAATTAACACCTTCTTAGTGTTAACAATACCTGATGAATATATTTCCTGTCCTAGTAAAAAAGCAACAATGATGTAGTAAAATGAATGCAAACATAGTCTTAACACATTTATTTAAATGTAGATACCTCAAACCAAGATCAACCCTTAAAAAGTGTATCAGACTTTTAATTAAAAAATTAAATAATGAAATGTTGTGTTTTATTTTAAAAACTTTTAAAAAGTTCTTATTACACCTTATAAATACTATGCTATTAAATATTTCACCTAAAATTAATACCATACTGCCACCATAGGGCCCACAAAATAAAATCTTTTCAACCTAGTAGGAAAGAGCATTAGGCAAATTCAATAAAGCCTGCATTGTTTTTTCATGTAGGCACTGCGCAGCAATGCTTACATGGGTGCAAACATTTTTAGATTCAGAAAGGGGTGTTCATGCACAGCACAAACACAGAAATTTCCATGGCATGCAAATCGCCTCATAAGCAAGTGAATTCCATGCAAATGAGGCAGGTAGAGTGATCCAACATGCAGAAAGCCAACTGCTCAGACCCAGTGTCAATGTCCATAGTATACTCAGAAAAATTCTAGATGCATAAGTCTAGACAGACAAAAGGGGGTGTAAAAGTGTAGAAATGTGGACATAAACCCCCTGAAAATGTAAGCTCACATACACATATGTGCAAAACTATTAGTCTGTATGTCAGTAAAATTAAAGGGAATAAGTTAAATTAATATTTTTTTAATAACCTTGGCATGTTTGTGCTATGTGCTGCAGTGCGCAAACAAGCTTAATAGAAAATAAATAGGCAAAAAAAGAAGTTTATAGTATGTGACAGAAATGTATTACAGGAGCTTGCGTGGGGTCCCTACAGTGGTGTACTGCTGCTGTTGCTAAGGTGATAGGGCTACAAAGGGTGTAGTTTCCAGGCTGTCAGCATGGATAAGTATGCATATGAGGTGGGGTTACTGAATAGCAGAAAGGAGTAATAGTGCCCACATATCCCCTTCCTGTAGAGCCTTACACCATGTTGATGTTTACACGGGATGTGGCTGACATCGGGGGGTGTGTTCCCCTCACTTCCAAGCTCTTTTAAGCTTAGGTGTGCATGCTTGCACAGTGTTCTGCCTGGCCGAGCATCTTCTCAAAACTGGATGTATTTATTTAGACATTTTGACCTTTGTATAAGCTATGATGTGGAATTCTGTGCACAGCATCACACACTGAAATAGAGCCATTAAATTATGTTAATTATATTGTAGGTAGGTAGACTGCATCACAGTTAGACCAATCACACATTCTGCACTTGCAGCAGAGCTGTATAAAGTATGCATACACTCTATAGTCTGATTTTCCCCCAATACTCTGGACCACTGGTGTACAGACATGGGAATTTTAACTGAGGAAATGCTAGAGGCTGCTGCATGTGTGCTACATCTGTATGTGCTAGAGGCTGAAGTCATTGCTGCTGGTGCTGCTGACAATAGGCCAAGGCAGAGATGGACAAGAGTGTTCAGGCCCAGTGTAACCTTCCAGGAGCTACATGAGCTGGAGATTTTAGAGCACTACAGGGTGGACAGGGACATACTACAGGAACTCACTGAGCTCTGATGCCCTTATCTCAGACCCAGAGCCAACAGAGGGGAACCCATCCCAGTGGAAACAAAGGTATGTGTTGCCCTTAGGATACTAGCTACAGGTACTTACCAAAGACCAACTTGGGACATGATAATGGTCTCATAGGCATCTGCATCCAGGATACTCCACCAGTTACTGGATGCTATGCTACCACATGCCAGTGAGCACATATCCTTTCCCCTCACCACAGAGGAGAGGGACAGCAATATGCAACACTTCTCCCATGTAGCACACTAGCCTGAAGTACTGGGTGCCACAGATTGATCTCATGTACACATCAAAGCACCACCTGGTGAAGAGGGTAGAATCTACATCAACCGCAAGGGGAACCACTCCATCAAATGCCAGGTCATGTGAAATGTGCAGGGGATTATACTGAATGAGTGTGCTGGTAGCCATGGCTGTTATCACACCTCCAATATCTGACATGTATCACAACTGTACCAGATGTTTGGAAGGGGGGCATCCCACATGACCATTTACTGAGGGATGCTGGCTACGCCCTGGAACTGTGGATGATGACACCCATCAGAAATGTACACACACCCATGGAAGAACACCATAATGAGACACATGCACAAACTAGGAACATCATAGAGCATGAGTTTGGGCTTCTGAAGTCACAGTTCTGATGCCTTGATATATCTGGTGGAGCCCTGGAGTACTCTCCAGCCACATATGTACCTATGTTCCCAGTATGTGCTAATGCTACACAATCTGATCCTGTAGAAACAATTTCAGCAGGATCAGAAAAGGGAAGGGATACACTGCCCCCCACCAGGCCTAGGTCACCACAGCTACAGTCACAGGAGGACTCGGAGGAGAAATCTCCTACTGATGTCCCTGTAGGCAGACATACAGTAAGCATGCTCAATATGCCCTGGCTTTAGCTAAGAGACAATGCATAGCACATTCACTGACAAACTAGGGATCTAGGGACTGATACCTTGCTCCTACTCTCATACATATATCAGACTTGTTCCAGGCAACCCACACAACCAACACCTATCCATGTATTGGCTGTGTACTGCTTGCATCAGACTGTGTCAGTCTTAAACTACAGTTCTGTCAACTTCTGCATTTGTGTGTATATATATATATATATATATATATATATATATATATATATATATATATATATATATATATAGCTCGTACACACACACAGCCACATTTCTATATACATCCCTGTTATATACATAAATATGTGTGTGGATGTCTCTATTGTTCTACATACCCTGATAATGGTGAGTAATGCTTCACTATCACACATCTATAATGTTGCTAAAAGGATCCAAAGTAAGTGCTCAACAGTACATAATGCACTTAACTACAGACCCCTGTTCCTGCTGGATGTCACCACATATACAGCAACAGGTGAGCAGGTGGTGTAATTTATAATGTTGTCTACACACACATGGTAAAAGCACAGTATTCTTGCCTACAAGCATGCCCATACAAATGCAAACAGCCACACATGGCCAAACTGGTAACTGTAGCCACATAGCTAGGATAAATAACACCTATCTGACTGCTAGGCTACTAGAAGCAGATGACACTACAAAGCAATTTCACTCTGCACACCACAGATGCTGTTCAACACTAGCCTAGTATGTGTAATCAACAAGTAGTTTGCCTGCAGTTATGTTTAAAACATGCATCAGCCGTGGTGCGTGTGTAAGTACTGCAAAATATTGTGTGTAAGAGTAGTTAGGTAGGGGTTCTAATTTCAATGCAGGTCCCTTGGTGTGTGTGTGAGCATGTATCCCCCTGCAAAACAACTGATAAACCCACAATGACTATAAAACTACAATAGTTCTGCACTTTTTGGCCCTGTAAGTTGCTACCAGTGTCCAAACTGCCCTCTTCTACAAGGTCTGTTGAAGTAACCAACCTTAAGACTACCAGATGCCATTATAATGTCAGACTTAAGCCATGATCCATGTGATAATTGCAGTGATCTACAGCATGTAAGAGTAGATAGGTAGGGGTCTTAATCTCACTGCTGGCCACTTGGTGTGTTTGTGTATGCATGTATCCCCCTCCAAAACAACTGAGAATCCCACATTGACTATGAAAGTGCAATAGTGCTGCACTTTTTGGTCCTGTAAGTTGCTGTAGGCATCCCAACTACCCTCTTCTACAAGGCCTGCTGATGTCATAGACCTTAAGAATAGCAGCTGTCAGTGTAAAGTCAGACTTAAGCCGTGGCACATGTGATAAGTACTGTGATCTATAGTATGCAAGAGTAGTTAGGGAGGCATTCTAATCTCACTCAAGGCCATTCATTGTGTTTCTCTGTATGACATAAATATGATCACCTCAGTAACTTAGAAAGAAGTAGGGTTTTGCAGTATTTTGGTTGTAGCAGGTGATGTGGGCCTCCAAATGCCTAACCACAACTAGGCCTGCTGATGCGATCAAGCATAAGATGTCCTAAAGAGAAAGTAATGGCATGCTTGAGGTGTAGTGCATGCATCACGTACTGTGATCTGTAGTGTGTACCATAAGACAGGTACATGTTCTGATCTACATGCAGCTGATTTGCATTGTGTGTGTGCTGTGCTGTGTCCTATAAACAGTAAGTAGAAGTAGTGCTATCCTCAATGTAGCCTGGCTTGTGTGTGTGGCTGTTAGAGCATTTTACATCAGCTTATCGAATCATAGGATCTTTGAACTTTAGTAGCATAATGGCCCGACAGCCCTCACAATCCTATCCAAGTTTATCCCCTTAGTTACATGATCAGCACATATTGCCCCTGTCCACAAGGGATACAGATAGAACCCCTGTGGTGAAATGACAGTCACCCAGCCAGTCATACAGATGGCATATGATGAGGTCCACTGAGAAGCTCTGGTTGCATTAGGCAGGGTTCTGTTCCAATGGTGTGTTAAAGTCTGCTAGACAGATCTCTCCTACCAGCATGTATTAGTAATGCCACATACCAGTTTAATGTCCTTACAGTGAGTAATCCATGTGTGAAAAACTGAGGTACTGCCATCCCAGCCAGGTAGAATTTTGTAAATAATTCTATCTCATTGCAAGTATTAATATGACCCACAGGCTAGTTTCACAAACGTATGAAAACTGTGTTATGTGCTAAGCTTCAAAAATGTAACCACAGTGCACCCTGCTGGAAGAAAGCTGATAAGTAAAGACTTTTACAACTGTGTATGATATCAAGCTCGGAGACAGGATGTCTGGGCTAAGAAATTCTTCTATTGTCCTAAGACATAGATAATTACTAGGTTTCACATGTAAAGTGTCAGACCTGCTGGCTTGTCTGCGGAAGCACTGTAGGGTGAAGCACCTAAAGACCACCCCCTACCACCCCAGACTAATGATCTTGTTGAGAGGTAAAGCTCTACACTCAACTCCATGCTACAGGCATTTGCAGACCAGTTTAAGAGAGATCGGGACAAATATTTGCCCCGTCTGTTCTTTGCTTACAGAGAGGTTCCCAAGAATCCATGGGTTTTTCACCCTTTGAGTTGCTGTATGAGCATAGGGTGATGGGACGTCTAGATTGTGTTTGTGATGAGTGGGAAGGTGAGTGTGAATCCCACAAGGAGTCTGTTCTGGCATATGTCCTAAACCTCAGGACAAGGCTCAGAGAACTCATGGGCTTGGCCCAGGAGAACCTGGCAGATGCCCAACAGCAGAAAAAGGTCTGGTATGACAGGAATGCTCTAGACAGAGAGTATGCTGTAGGGCAGCAGGTAATGTTTCTCATTCCTGTCAGACACAAAAAGCTGCAGGCAGCCTGTGAGGGACCCTATAAGGTGGTAAAGAAGGTCAGTGATGTTAACTACATGGTGGAACTGCTAGATAGGAGGCAGGAGCACATATTACCATGTTAACATGATGAAACCTTAACATGATAGGGAGGCCTTTGTGCTGAGTATTTGCAATGGACTGTAGGAGGAGTCTGAGGGAGATCTGGTGACTGATCTCCTCAGTGAGGCTTGGACTGACACCTAAGTGGAAGGGGTAGCAATGTCCCAGCAGCTATCTCCTACCCAGGTTTGAGAATTCTGAGCAGTGTTACAGGAGTTTGGGGATATGTTCACTAGGAAACCAGGATGCATCCACATGGTGCAGCACCAGGTGGATACAGGAGCCCAAAGGCCTAATAGACATGCCCCTTATAGGGTGCCTGAGAGAGTTAAACAGACTCTGAGGAAGGGGATACAGGAAATGTTGGAACTAGGGGTAATTCAGGAGTCCAACAGTTCCTGGTCCTCCCCAGTGGCGCAGGTGACAAAGAAGGATGGCTGCACCAGGTTCTATGTGGACTACAGGAACAAGTCACACAGCGTCAGATGCTTACCCCATGCCTAGGACAGATGAAGCCACACAGCAGCTGGATGGGGCTATGTAGCTTACCACCATTGATCTTACCAAGGGTTACTGGTAGGTTCCCTTGACTCCCAGTGCTAGAGAGAGGTCAGCCTTTGTAACTCCTTTTGGCTTGTATGAGTTCACAAAAATGACCTTTGGGATGAAACATGTCCCAGTGACTTTCCATAGGCTGGTATATCATATCCTAGCAGGAGCAGGAGTGTTTGCCCTTACTTACCTAAATGATATTGCCATCTACAGCTATTCCTGGCAAGAGTACCTTCAGCATGTCAGGGAGGTTCTGGGCAGACTACAGAGGGCAGTGTGGACCATTAAGACCAGCAAATGTCAGGTGGGTATGGTAGAGGTCTCCTACCTGGGATATAGAATGGGGAGTGGTAAGTTCAGGCCAGAACCTGCCAAAGTGGAAACCTTTCAGGCCTGGCCTGCACCTGTTATCAAAAAAACAGGTGAGGGCATTCTTAGGGACAGCAGGGTATTACAGAAAGTTCATCCCCAGTTATAGTACCATAGCTGCTTCCCTCACAGACCTGACAAAGAAAAACAGGCCAGATAAGGTAGTGTGGCCCACAGCATGAGAGCAGCTATTCCAGAATCTTAAAGAAGCTTTGGGAGGACCCTGTGTGTTAGCCAGTCGAGATTACAACAAAGAATTTGTTGTGCAGGTGGATGCTTCAAACCATGGAGTAGGGGCTGCACTTAGCCAGATTTCTTCAGAGGGAGAGGATCACCCTGTGGTTTATCTCAGTCATAGGCTCCAGCCCAGGGAGGAATGCTATACAGCTGTAGAAAAGGAATGTCTAGCCATAGGGTGGGCATTGCAGAAACTTCAGTCTTATCTGTATGTAAGAAAATTCACTGTAGTTACAGATCACAATCACTTTACAAGGTTACATCAAGCCAGCCAGCAAAATGCCAAGTTGCTAAGTTGGAGCTTAAGGTTACAATCATATGATATGTCAGTGCAGCACCACAGTGGGATTAGCAATGCCAACCCAGATGGGCTCTCAAGACAGGGAATGGGGTAAGGTATACCCAGATAGACTCAACTCTCTTAAGCAACATTTCTGAAGGGACACTTGAAAAACTAGCTTGAGTTCTCGGGGAGGGATGTGAAAAACTGAGGGGCTGCCAGCCCAGACAAATAGAATTTTGTAAATAATTCTATGTCATTGTAAATATAAATATGATCTACAGGCTGGTTTCACAAATGTAAGAAAAGTTTGTTATGTGCTATGCTTCAAAAATTGAACCACAGTGCACCCTGCTGGAAGAAAGCTGATAAGTAAAGACTTTTACAACTGCGTATGATATCAAGCTCAGAGACAGGATGTCTGGGCTAAGAAATTCTTTCTATTGTCCTAAGACATAGATAATTACTAGGTTTCACATATAAAGTGTATTTTATTGTTGTGGCTTCCTGGCAAGTGCAGATCAAAAAGAAATGTTACAATTTTGAGTTCTGTGATACTGGGAGACTTCAGCAGAAGTGTCAAGAATGATGTAATATGAAATGACTCAGCAGTAATGTGTATTATCAATTTAAGGGCTACCTCAGAAAGTAAGAATAGCATTTTACTTTTGTGCCTGAACCTGAACACATCAACTCACCAGCACTTACTTGCTCTGTAAGTAGAGTTTAGAACAGTAATTTTTCTTAGAGATAGATAGAAATATAGCCAGATTAGTCTAACTTTTTCTATATTTATGTGAGGCTATCCTACAATGTTGTTTTAAAGAATTTTCCTGTGATTTATGAACTCTCTAATGTCATTGTGTTGAATGAATAAGTATTGTCTTGTGTCTTTATTATTAAATATTTTAAACCTTTCAAGTGTGGCTGTTTTGTGTAGAGATAATTTAAGCTCTTAGAGTACTTGCATGCATTTGGTGATACTGTACAAGCCACTCTAGAATAGCCTTAGCCCAGGGTCACACTTACTATTCCGATAACAGCAACATTGCACAGTAGAATTGGACACCCTTTGGTAAGGGCCTTTATAGTAGCTGATAAGGATAGTTGGTGGCAGTAGATTACTACCGCATAGTCTGGGCAGAAGGGGTCATAGCTGGAGAACCTGTGCCAGCCTTCCCCAGGAGTGTTGGTGTATTTGTATATAAATCATATCTCAAAGTGTGTGTGTGTGTGTGTGTGTGTGTGTGTGTGTGTGTGTGTGTGTGTGTGTGTGTCAGCTCCTTGAGCAGGAGCACGAAGCACTGGTTGGACAGAGAGGGTGCTACAGGTTTTGGCTTGACCACTCAGCTGAGATCTGAACCCTATAGCTGTGCTAGTGAGGATTCTTATTGGGGATCTGGAGAGAAAGGGAAAAAACAGCCCCAGACTGACTGATCTCTGTGTGCTCTTAAGGAAAACTGTATTTTACTGTGTGTGTACTTGTTATCCTCTCAATGTGGATGCCCCTCACTGGTGCTAGTGGTGAGGACTGAGGATCCTTGAATACTGGGCCAGTGAATAGGTGTCACATCATGTACCATGCCACCTACAGGTATGCAGCATTTCCAATCAAGCAGGGTCACACATTGCCCTGTATGCAAGGCAGAGATCACCTCTGAGTAGTTTATATGCCACAGGCTACAATGACCACTGTTGTCAGCTGAAGCCCAATAGATACTGAAAATGTGTAGTTACCTAGTGAGGGACCATTGTGGTGTGTGCAATTGCCACTAGTGCTTTGAAAGGTACAGTACCAATTGGGCATTGCACTCACATATTGGCATGCTGAGGGAAGAGTACATGGAGGTTATAAGTATGTCAATTTCAGGTAACTTAGTTATGAAATATGATTCCCATCTTACCACTGAGGAGACATGGTGACCTCAGGTACATTAGGTGAAAACATGTGTGGCCAGGCCTGTGTGCCCAGGTCTATCACCCTTGAGTATGTACATCACATGTTGTGAATGATGTGCTACTTACCAGGAACATAAGTGTTACTAATGGAAATTATACTACATATATATTTGCATGGAGTTTATGGCCAGTAATACGTCAACAGGCATGTGTTCATCAATACCTTCTTGCTGGATATTGACATAACTCACAGAGTCTATGACCACTCATGTTTGCAGGAATCAGCCAACATTACCAGCCACAGACAGTCAGGATCCGCTTGTATTGTGGTGAAATGGATCCCAAGCATACAGGACCCAGGACTATGCCCTGTGGAACACTGCTGCTTACAGATCAGCTAATGCAGGCGGATGTCTCTATTTTGAGTATGTGTCCCATCAATGAGCCACTTAGTGACCCATATAATGATATTACCATGGATGCCTATGTGGGTGCTGTTGTCAATGATGCCTGAGTGGGGGATAGAGTCTCAATGATTGGCTACATCCAGGGGGTAGCATGCCCTGATGTCCCCTCACCCAGGTCATTGGTGACTGCCTCGGACATGTCCACCACATTCAACAGCCATGATCTCACTGTGAGACATCCAAACTGTGTGCAGTCAACTGTTTGTAGAGCACATATATGTTTACATTTCAGCTTCATGATGATTTTCCCTATGGGCATACAGATATCGCTACTCAGGCAAATAGGTATATAGTTCAGATGGTTGGTGGAAACACCACCTCTGTGCAGGGGGATAACAGATGCCATTGTCCAGTCAGCTGGGATGCAGCCAGTAGTTACAGTATGATTGAAAGGAGTTCCCAATGCTATTAGTAATCCTTGGTGGATCCCATGTAGGACACTGCCTGGGATGTTAATATGTCTGATAGATGCTGTGTATACCCCATAGAGAGGACAGTTACAACCTCCTTTGTAGACATGAAAGGGATGAGACAGGCTGCAGGAATGTCATGTGGCACATGTGGTGGGGACAGGGGAGTGAAGTTGATGCAAACCTGTGGGACAGCAGGTCAGCTAAGAGTACAGACCCAGTATATGTGGTATCAGTATGTATGAGTTCACTGACAATCTGGGCCTGTCCTCTGAGGTTACACCTGTAACTACACTGTGTGTTGTGGTTCTGCTTTGTGGGGGAGGCTGATTTTGCCACGTTCTGTTCCTACACAATGTCACACAAACACTATGTGCTTGTTTTAGCTGATGAGATTGTGCCTCCTATTTAAGGGGCACACTCACCCCAACTAACACACAGCAATGTCCATCTCTTATTGTACATCCTCCTAATGGCAGTTGTCCAACATGCAGGTTTTCTGGGCCATGAGGGGCTTGTGTTCCTCCTGTCAGTTGCAGCTGAGCCTATGTACTTGTACTGCTGCTTACATAATGCATGAATGTAGAGCTCTGCATACTTGCCTGTCCCATCTGAGGGGGAAGTACAGTCATGCAATATAAACCATCCCATAGGGGTAATACTTTGTTTTGTTGAAGTATATTTCTGTAAAGTCTGCATGGGGAGGAGGGTTAGGTCTGATATTTTCAATATGACTGATCTGTGTTCAGATCTCACCAGGGAGGACCTTACAGTTGTGGGCTGCAGTGGTCACCCATATTGGGATATACATGAAGCACTACATCACCCCCCCCCCCTTATGGGGATGTCATGGCACTGGTCCGGGGCATTGTAGTTAAGGAGGTGGAGTATCCTTTGGGCAAGTGAACTTCAAGACAACTAACCAACACAGTTGGTGGTTACTTAATGTCACCCCAAACCATGGTATACTGATATATGTTGATGGACACATATACATGCAAATAAGCATAATGGGTGTCTGGATTCATGGAGCTGCTCCTGTAGCCAGAAATGGCTTGATTGCATGCCCTTCCAGCAGTGAATAGCATGTGCAGTGTCTCCTGGAAAGCATATTGATCACTAAATCTAGATGTGTATCTAACTTTAATGACTATGTATACACCACCTGCATTATCTTGTACATTACCAGTTGCCAGTTTCAGGTCTGAACATGTGGAAGGACATGTAGCTTGGTATGGCTGTGGTGGTCTCCACAGCCATGAACAAGGTGTCTTTGACTGCACAAATGTCTGCATATTTCAGGGTGGGGATACCTCCCACAGAGTGGCATTATTTTTGCCATTCCCAGCGTGTAGCAGCATAACTGTGACATTGTATGAAGATGGCATTCTCATTGGAAAGTTTCCTTTCCAGATAGTGACTATAAGATGCACCATGGGGATATCAGTAGCCCTGGGCCAGTACTCAAAATCCCAGGGGTGAGAGATGAAGACTATCTCTGGCAAATCACTGATGTCTGTTGAGCAAGTGACCCCATAAACATGCAGTGAAACCCCTAACAATGACACCACACACTAAGCCAATTATTGAAGTCCCTCATGTTCTGTGTGTATTGAGCCATCATTCTACATGAGGGTCAAATGCAGCTTTAAGCTATGGGCATTCCTGCAAGAGACACAGAGTGTGTAAGCTCAGTCATGTGTCTGCATACAGTCCGGTGAAGTATATCCTTAGTTGTACACACCTGCAGGAAATATGATGCCATCATTATGTCACCTGATATTCTTTGAGTTGAGGCAATGTGTGGCATTTCATATTATGTTAACCCACACACAGATAACTGTAACATTTTCCATATGTAACCTGGTGACACAGACGTCAATGTGTCTCAAGATGTACTCACATATGAATAATAGGTCTGCGTTTGTGATGTGCCCCAGGTGTGAGACTGGTGAGACCAGCTGTGCAAGCACTATTATGTGTACTGTCTTCTCCATAGGTAGGTTTTCTAAGGTATCTGTTTGGGAATGTGTCTCATAAGGAGCTGTACACATGCAGGTGTGTGTGATGTGGGTATGGGTGGTGCATGCAGTGAGCTCTGCATGTTGGCAAAATATTCATTGCCATATATACTGACTGCTATGTGAGACACCATGCAGTCAAGGTTTGAAGTACAGTCACATCTGTCACACATCGTGTTTGTGTGGCATAGGACTAGAGGGGTGGGAACCCTTTCCACAAGTTATCAGCAGTCATTGAAAGTGCCATTAGCAATACAGTCATGCTTGTGTGTATGCCACAGCAGGCCATCATTAGGCAGTGTCATGACAGATGGTAAAATGTAATATGTCACCTGTATGTAGGTCCCCTAAGGTAACACAGCACCTGACAGTGTGTCATACAATGCTTTGCCAGCCATGTGGACCTTGGATTGACCATAATCATGTCATTAGGCATGGTTACAATTCCATACCTATAAATGTGACACTCTGCAAGTCCTGCAAAGTTAGGGTCATGCTGCCACACCCTTGGGTTTGACAGCCTGAAACACAGTATTTGTAGGTACACCTTGCAGTGAAGATGTGGATGGCCGTGCATGCACAGAGGACTTCTTCAACTTTGCTGACATTACATTGCCCTTGCAAGCATTCAATGCTTGTCAAGCAACCATACAGGAAACTGGTTGTTGCATGGAGTAGTGTGCCACTGCAGAATACCTGAGTAAAACCTCCCAAATTACCTTTACAGGGTATATATATATATATATATATATATATATATATATATATATATATATATATTACGCTTCCCTCCATTGTTTGTATGTGCTTTGTACAGGCACCTTGGATGACTCTTTTCATGGAACATGATGGAAGTAACTGCAATATGTAGTTGCACATAGGACAACTAGCATACAGTGCCAAGCAGTGTCCACAGAAATCTCAGTTGTCTGATATGTAATGCCAAGAAAGGAGTTAGCATAGATATGATCAGTAACAATGTCATACACCTACTGACACTGGACCAAACACTGTTTGTTTTGCTCAAGTGCAGATCATGCCTACCTATCCTAACTGGTGGACCTCATTGAGTTTTACAGTATGCAATGGATGACAGAAATATGATTCACTCCAACTATCATGGCCTGACAAGTTGTTTGACAATATTAGGCCAGCAGGCCTTGCTGGAAACGCTGAAGGTTATTTACAGAGTGGTGGTATGTCAGCTGATGGATAGCCAAGTGTCTGATAGTCATAATCTGGGAAGATAGCATTGAGTAGACCTATGCTACAAGAATGCCAGTCAACAGTGGACTTCCCTCAGACATCATTAGTAGAGAACCCCTCATAGCCATTTCCTTACCTGTAGTCACAGCCACTGTCAGTGACCTCTGACTGACTACATTAGCAGATGATTGCATATTAGGAGCTGTCACTGAATCCCACACAGAACCAACAGTAATACAGGATGGTTTGAGACACACATTCGGTTGTTGTTAGAGCCACTGACAAACAGTTAATGCCAAGGACCACACAATGCTATCCATTTGGAAATCATCCACCCCTGGAAAATATAGTAGAGTCCACACACAGTTGAACCAATACCCATGGACTTATGGACACAGAGAGTAATGAAGCCTTTGACTTTCACTGGTCAGTAAGATGTGGGGATCCATTCAATTTTGTATAACCTATACAGAAGTGTACGACATGTACATCCCAGGCTGTCATTGTCATGTCATAGTTGGCACTCATCACACTTATCGTTGAGTGCAATGCCACCTTTGCTATGTCACTACACAGGCATATCTTACAATTCTAGCACACAGGTTGCATGGTAAAACAATACACATTGCAGATAACATGTCCGATACAGTCCGTGTCAACAGTGTACATGTGTATTCTGTCTTCTACTTGCTTTGGAGGGGATGTGTATGGCTGCCATACAGGGAGGTGTCAGATCCCAGTATGTACCTCCAGCTTATCCAAGACAGAACTAACACATGTATTACCTGTTCTACACACATACAATGTCACTGTGGTATAAATAGTACATGCTGGAGGGACAGGTATGTAATACAGACACTAAACCCTATATGTAACAAGCTCCCCATGAATGTGATGCACAAGTCTGCTGTAACACACATCATGTGCAAGTTACACAATGGGATGCAGAACCAGACAATCATAACTGGTGTAGGACATGTCTGTAATGGGACACAGAAAATCTGTAGACAAGTCATCTCCATCACAAGAGCTTGTAGATGTGTTATGTCCAGAAACCCTGGTGACAGTTATGAAGGATAACAGATCATGTCATAGATGAGGAATGCATGAGTAGGCTGTATGACGCCATTGTCCTTGTTAGCCTGTTATACACATATGACCCTATGGAGCCATGCACTTATACCACTGTATCTTGCTGGAGACATTATGTCTTCTGTGCTGATGTTCCATCCTGTGCTGTGATGTCTATGGGATTATTGCTGCTGTGTATCCATAGGTTTCCCCTACAGACTCCTGCAACTGAACCATAAACAGGTCTGTGAAACACCTTTCACTGTGTAAGTATACAGCTTGTTACAACATCATACAACATAAGGTACATAAACTTATGCGGCTTACTCATTACAAATGTCAGCATACAGTATCTGTAAGTGACCAGTACAAGTGTCATGGTAAAGCAACACTGCATTACACAATTACATATTAATTTATATAGTCATCCTGTGCATCAGACACAGAGCCTCATTTCCCTACATCGATGACAAGGATGACATGGATGTGGCACAGATATCATCACTTGCAAATTGTGTTGTGTTGGGGTTCAGGAGGCCTAGGCTGACCCAATAGGTTGAAAGTGTGTGTATGAGTCAGGAAGAGAAGCAGGCAAGATGGACTATGGAAATGTGCCTTGTGTGTCTGTAGGTGACCTGAATTTGGCAGTGGTGTGTGAGTGTGTGCATGAACTCAGTCAAACTCAGTGCTCGCACTACATGTGTGTATGCTGGACAGCTGTGAACCATGCATGGTAGACCTGACAGTTCACTGTCTCCACCCCTAAACATGGGAACTGGCTCTGCCAGAGGTTGCACTGACACCTCCGTGGCCAAGGCCAGAAGCATTGCTATTACCTGACGGTGACTGCTGTCTGCTGGGACCATATCCTCCATGGGAACACCCAGAACCATGAGCCCATGGCCTGCCAAGTCTTGTTGAAGACAGCACACTCCCTTCTGGAGCACAGGATGTACTGCCACTACTGCAGCATGATTGAACACAGACACATGGACTCTCAGCAGATGTAGCTTCTGACCTACATCCACAGGTCCGATGCTCGACTCCAACCAAACATTCCATCACAAACAATGTGCACTCCAAGACAGATATTCTGTGATCTGTCGTAGACCACCTCCTTTCCATTGAATCACTGAACCAATCCATGCTATCACCAATGAGACAGTCACAGATAGACTGCGCTGCAACCATAACACTAAGCATTCTTCTGGAGTTCCTTTCGGAACATGCCTGTGCCTCCATGACAGCCCAAAACTTATGCTGAGTGAACCATCATGAGACACCTGTGACAAGTGGTGGGAGGACACCAGGCCCCCCTATAAGCACCCCTCTCAATCTGCCTGTGTGGAACCTCTACAGCTCTCTGGCTATGGCCAGTGTCTCTACACTCACTGGAGCCATAGTTGCCACATTTTCCTGCTCAATGTCTCCACCCTCTGACTGTCCAATTTTTGTGGCCTCTGAGGATTGGGTATGTGTAGGCATACTGACTGTGTGTGATGATAATGAGGGCAGAAGAGGGATGTAAACCTCTGGGACAGATTCGGCCCCTGAAATCCCCACCTGGATCTCACTTTGGCTACCATGAGCATCAGAGTCTGAAGAGACACTGACATCAGGTTGTGTAAGGGACAGAAACCAACCACCCTGGCCACCTGTGTTAAGAAAGGGAAAAGCAATACATCAATACGTGTACTATTATGCTCTGCTGCACAATTCTGCAATATATGCAAAGCTCTATAAACTGTTGTCACTAATACAGACCTGTTTAACTCCCATCCTCATATAGTAGGACATGAGAACATTAATTTTCCCACAGACATCTGTAGTTACTTTACAAATCAAAAGCTCTTTACACTGCAGTCTCATCAGAAACAATGAGGTACACTGTTGACATTTGTGAAGACTCTGCATAGTTGACACATATGGCAGTCTGTAATTTCCTGACAATACCGTCACATCTATCAGTGTTGTCACACCTACAAGGCATAGGTATGACTCTCAAGTGTGTACAGTCAGAAAATATCTGTGCAGTTGGCAATCATGTCAACAGGACAGCAATCCAGCCATCAGGCCTGGGATGACATTTTAGGAAATACATTGCAGTAAATCTACATCTGTAACTAAACAGTGTTGTGCTTGCCAGGAGCAGGACCACAGCCTTGTACAATTCTTGGGGGACCTCTGGAAAGTTGAGGGAGAGGTAATGTAAGTACCACCACATGTTGCACTATAAGAGGGTAATACATTCATATATCTTACATGTACAGTAGTTACTTTGCTAATTGATATGTTGGTTACAATCTGGGCATCAGAGTCAAACTGCAGTTAAACTCCCACCCACAAAGAGCAAACACCTGACACACATGCAAATGTATCTAAACCCTGACACAATGAATGCTACAGTATTCCAATGCTGATCAGGAACCTCTCTTTTGATCACCACATTGCCAATGTTGTTAGAAAATCCTTCTATATGGCACATATCATTACTAAGGGTTTTGCATCCAGGAAGAAAGAGGTCATTGTCTCCCTCTACTCTTCCCTCATTAGGCCAATCATCGAGTATAATGCCCCATTTGGCATGTACCTCACTAGACACCTACAACAACTGGAGTGGCTGCAAAAGTACCTCACAAAGAAGATCCTAGGCCTTAAATATTTGTTCTATATGGACAGACTAAAAAAAAACTCCAACTATTCTCTGTCTCATATCGCCTACTTAGAGGCAATCTCTTCTTGATTTACAAAGCCATGTCTGATCCAGCTCTGTTAGAAATGCTACATCTAAATCATTCCCAATCCCTCCACACCATGTGCTCCAGAGACCTCAATCGCATTGCCACAATTAACAGAACATGCTGTCAGGACAGGTTCATAACCCAGAAACTGCTCATGCTATGAAATAGACTTCCCATACATGTCAAGCAGAGCACCTCGCTGACCCTCTTCAAGAGAAATCTTGATGAGTGGATGGGAAACAGAAAATTCACCCCGAGTATAACTCCAGTGGCTCTACTTGACAGAGGCACTGGGAACTAAGATCTTGTGGCACTATGCCAGGGTAATCCTATGGCTAGGTTTGTAAAGGCCCCAGGCCCATTAGCCTAGCACGCACCTATGAACTTATGATCAAACAAAGCCTTCCTGGATGATTCTCTGCTATGGAAACTGTGGCAACCACATCCACAATATACTGTGTGATGGATGCCTGGGAGATGTGTGTTCCTAGGTTCTCCAGGAATTGTTCTGTGGCTGAGAATGGGCATTCTGCTGCAGGCCCTCCACTAATGACTCCACAATTCATGGCCACATCTGCTGCTCTTCTGCATGCAGCATTAATCATATCCTCATATCCATGAAACTGCTTATATGTCCTGTTCTGGTGACCTATGGTGTTCACATCATGGACAAGGTCAGCCCACAGTGCTGCTCGCTGTTCCCTGTTGTGCCTACCCCTGCAAAGTAGGAGGCCTTCCATGATGGTATCATTTTCAGCATCTGTAAAAAGGGCACATCATCTGGAATATATTTCCTGAAAGACAACAAAATGGGAACACATGTCAGGATCACATACCTATTGTGGCTGTCATTAGCCACTGCTTGATCACTCCTGCCATATTCCACAGTGTGCAAACATACTAACTGTGTGGATGCAACTAAGATACTAGCGATAGTCAGCTATTCCTATGTGTGCCATGACTGATACTGCTGTATGATCACACACCCAACACAGGAGTCCATTGTGGTGTGTCACCTAGGGGCAACTCTCCAGATAATATGTCAAAACAGCAGTGACAAACAAATAGCAGTGTGGTATTGCAATCACTATACAGGGACATTCCCATGAGACCAGTGTGCCATATTTATTATTTATTTATTATTTATTTATCATTTGTTTACCAGGATAGTGTGACTGGACAGCTAGTGTCTGTTTTCAGTGGAGTTCCGGGGAGAAATGCTCCATACAGTTACAGAATAATGATTAATACATACAGTTACAGAATAAAGAATAAGATACATGGTGGAATTAAAGTTAACAAAGTGTGAAGCGTAACAGCATATAAGGAAGCATGTTGCAGATAGGTTAACAAAAATAATTATAAAGTTGTGTTAGAAATATAAGATCATTGCACTTTCATAAGATTGGTACAATTTTGTAGCAAGAACATATTTGCAGTATATACAATATATACAAAGATCTTGGGTAGAGCACAGTGTCAGTATTTCCCAGAAGCATCAGTTAACTTCCTACTGTAGGGGGAGGCTTCAGGTTGGACTTTTGCAGCTGCATAGGTGGTTGGTGAAGAGGTGTGATTTGAGAATGCTTTTGAAGATGGGTATGCAATGTTGTAGCCTAAGGTTGGGAGGCAGGGTATTCCATGTTTTGGTGACTTTGTTTGGGAATAGAGATTCACCGGAGCTGTTTTTGCATGGGATAACTTCTATCAGGGCTTTGTTACTGGATCATAGTTGCCTGTTTGAGTTGTAGAAGGTTAGAAGGGCAGTCAGGGCAGGGGGTTTGTCAGCATGATATAGTATTTGATAAGCTAGGTTGAGTTGGTGGTAATGTAATAAGTCAGGGAATTCTACCCAGTGTAGTGACTGTAAGGAATGGCAGTGGCTGGAGCGTGATTTGGCACTGGTAGTGAACCTGGTGATTTTGTTATAACGTGGAGAGTTTGTTCAGGTCGGTTTTATTCAGATTTGTTAGGACAAGGGATGCATAAAGTAATGTTGATAACAGATGGGTTCTAGCTATGGCAGTTCTAGATTTGGAGGTTAGAAATATTTTGCTGAGGTAGAGGGTTCCTAGCTTTTTATGGACTTTGCAGGCAGTTAAGGTTATATGTTTATTGTATTTTAGTTATTGATGTATTGTAAGACCAAGTAGTTTGGCCTCTGAGACTGGGATGATGAGGGTCTTATTGTGCAGTATATGGAGAAGGTTACGTCATTAGTCTTTGTTGGATGAAACAGCATGAGTTGTGTTTTTTGGGGGTTTAATATTAGTTGAGATTTGTTTAGCCAACTTTCTATCTGTGAAGGAATCTTAGGCTTTTTGTTGGAGAAGATTGATATTGGATGCACAGCAGATCAGAGTTGTGCCATCAGCATATTGGGTTATGTAGGCTTTTGTGGTAGCTAGGTGAAGATGTTAAAGAGGAGGGGGCCGAGAATTGAAGTTTGAGGTATGCCAATTGTGACAGGTAGTTGGGGGGGATAGTGAGTCTAGCCATTTGATCGACTGGTGGCAGTGGTTTAGGTTACTAGTGATCCAGAGCAGGGTGGGGTTGTCGAGGTTAAGTTTGGAGAGACAGGTTAAGAATTTATTGTGGGAGACTGTATAGAATGCTTTCGATAGGTCTAGAACGGTGGCACAAACTAGCTTACCTTGGTTTCTGTATGGGTTTATGGTGTTGGTGAATTTAATTAGGGCAGTATTAGTGTAATGGGATGCGCAGAATCTGTGCTGAGTTTGGAGAGCAGGTTGTTGGAGAGAAGATGGATGAGGAGTTGGAGGTGAATGCACTTTTGTAGGATCTTTGATAGGAGTGATGGGATGGCAATGGGTCAGTAGTTAGGGAGGTCAGTAGAGGGGTCACCCTTGTGATGGGGGGTGATAAATGAGGATTTCCACAAGGATGGGATGGTGTGTTCAGAAATGGATCTCTTTATCAGTATTAAAACGGGGTAGGCTATGGTTCTGGATGCAAGCTGAAGGTATTCGGCAGGGAGATTGTCGGCAGTGAGGGTGATTGGTTTGAGCTTTGATAAGAGTTTTTGGATTGTGGATACTGGTACTGATTTTAGTGAGAAGGGGGTGGTGATTTCTTGGGCTTTAGGAGTTTGTGGGTGGGTGGCAGGATTCATGGAGGAGGTAAAGTAGTTACTGAAGTTGATGGTTATGTTCAGGTTAGTGCCTTCTGTGGTTGGTGGAGATGTGGTGTTTTTTCCAGGTTGGAGGATGTTGTTCACAGCAGCCCAGAATTTTTGTGGGTTGTTGCTGTGTTTTCTTTGTAAGGAAATGCAGTGATTTTGTTTGTCAATTTTAATTTTTTTTTTTTTTTTTGCTTTGTTTCTTAGTTCAAGAAAAGCTTGCCTTGTTGTGGGTGTTTTATGTTGACGCCAGATTTTCCAAGCTTTATCCTTGCCCTTAAATAAGGCTGTTGTTCTCTGCAGCCAGGGGGCAGGGATACTGCATATCCTACCTGTTCTGATTGGGGCAAGTAGGTTAAGGATCCTTAGGAAGTTAGAGTTAAAGTATTCTACTACCTTGTCCAGTGGGAGGGTTTTGATGGGAGTCCATTTACAGGTTTTTAAGTCTTCCACAAATAGATCTGTGTGGAAATTTTTATGGGCATGGGTTTGTAACAGGGTGGCAGAGTTAGTAGATTTAAGTTTGTGTCTAAGGATAAAAGTGGGGTTGTGGTCACTGAGAGAGCTAGGCAGTGTTCCACACTGATGGGTGGTGTTGGCTTGGTTAGTGAAGATCCAATCCAAGATGAATTCCCTCTTTGTGGCCTTATCAATACGTGTGGGCGATTAAATGAGTTGGGTGAAATTATATAGATTAATGTGGTTGGTGGGTGCTTAGGAGTGGATAGAGTACCAGTCAATGTTGACATCACCTAGAACTATAGTTTCTTGGGCGAGGGAGTGGGAGGCCCAGTGAATTATTGACTCCCAAGTAAGAGGAGTTTAGTAAATATAGTTTCAGCATTATTGAAATTAGAGGATTATTTTTGCACAAGTCAGAATTTTAAGTTAGATTTGTAAAGTAGGACAATACCACTGCCTCTTTTGTGTAGTCTGTCCACTCTTAGAATGTTATATCTGGGTGGGGTTATGGAGTTGTCCTTGATATAGGGCTTAAGCCGTGTTTCAGTAATGAGTATGATGTTGAGGTTACAGAGAGACAGTGGCATGCAGCTCTTCTATTTTGTTCATGATACTACGAATGTTCAGGTTGAGTAATTGTAAGTCAGAGGGTTTGTGTTTAAATGGGAGGCGGGAGTTGCATGTGTTATTGGAGATAGATGTTTGCCTGGGATTGGGGTGAATATCACCTCCTAGAAGCAATTGTTCTGCTATGTTGGTAATAGATTTAAGGTATAACATGAAGAGGAAATGGAATCTGAGGCTTGGTTGGTTTTTGGATTGTAAGATATAATACATTGGTGAGGTAATTTGGAATTGGGGTTGGCTATAGACAGCTGGGAGTGTGGTAATATGTTTGTAGGGGTTGCTTGTGGGGAAGGATAGGATAGGAGATCTGAGGTAATTGGGGTTGATGAGTAGATAGTGGTAAGAGGTACTGACGGAGCTAATGTAGAGGCATATGGCTAAGGAAATCAGTAGTAGTGGAATATTGTGATATTGGGAAAGTGGAGTGTGGATCATAGTGGCAGAGGTTTTAGGTCTAGGAATAGAGTGCTGTGCTTTGAGGAGGGTGTGGGTGGTGCAGATTGTGAGTTCCATTATGCTGTGACATAGTGACAAAAAACATCCCACTCTTGATGTACTGTACATCCTCTGTATGTGTAACAAATCTGGAGATCAAGCACATGTCATCATTACAGTTCTAAGAAAGGCTTAATGCTGTAATCCCCATTCCCCCTATGTATATTCACACATATGCATCATTTTGTAAACAAAAAGGTTACATAACTGATAGCGTAGAATACTCCTCTATTGATATGTGCAGATATATACAGTGTTTGGCAACATGGTTACTGTCTGAAGAAAGTATCATACAGACTGGTTCTTCTAGCCAGCTGTTTGCCTTTTTAACATCGTTCTTATTACCAGGTGATTGGATCTTAACCAATCTGTGGTTCTGAACTGCTAATTGCAGCCAACACAGCTGATATGCATTATAATCAGCCAATGACATGCAACCACTGAACAAGATATAAGGCCTTCATGCGGATTAGAAGGCCTTTCTGATATGTTGTACTGAAAATTCCTGGGGTCAAGATACTATGTCATCGCAGAGGGTAAGTCTGTAGCAGGTAGTTTTACATACAAATTCGTGTACTATAGGCTGCAGCTCATGCTGCAGGCGATAGGCAGAGGCAGAGAGTGTGAACACTTTGGAGGACAAGAAGCTGTAAGAGTAACTGTGGGAGCCAAGTCAGCTTTGTTGTAGAAGCAGGGCCAGAGTGAGGGAACCTATTCCACTGTAAATTAAGGCTTGTATTTAAGGTAAGTATGTTAGGCAATGGTATCACTAACAGAGTGCTAGGCAACATGTTTGTTGTGTCCTTGAGCAACATAGGATTAATTATACCATTCTGTCAACTATTTGGGGAACTGTCAGGCCATGTGTTACATTATGGTAGTCATGTGGAACGTGCGTGCTTGCAGTTCATGTTACAGGCAGGACCTCCATATGCATATGTTAGTTTAGGGCAGCCATGGTGGTGCAGTGGTTAGCATTGCTGCCTCACAGCAAGAGGTTCTCTGGTTCGATCCTTGGCTGGGGTGCCTTCTGTGCGGAGCCTGCATGTCCTCCCTGTGGCCGCATGGGTTTCCTCCGGGTGCTCTGGTTTCCTCCCACATCCCAAAGACATGCTGTAGATGGATTGGACACACTAAAATTGGCCCTAGGTGTGAGTGTGTGCGTGTATGTGTGCCTTCTGTGGAAGGTTGGGCACCAGGCTGGCAACTTGACACTGTAAAACTCCACTGCCAATCATGAGCAGACAAGGTGATCCACTGTGGCAACCCCTAACCGGGAAAAGCCGAAAGAAGAAGAAGTTATGCAGCTGTGCTAATCTGCAATATCATTATGAAATGATTATGTGGTGCACCTCTAATATTAGTGGGCCTCATTTGCATTACCTAAGTTAAAATCCTCTGTGAATGCATATTAATGCATGACATTACACTTTATGCAAATATAGTATTGCTATAGGGATATGTCAATTGTGCTCCTATCTACAGGGCTGTAACGTCCATTAGTGATAAGCCGATATTTTATTTGAAATGCATGGTGTGGATAAAGAGTGCATGACTCAGTCTTTCATTGATGGTTTCACAATAATGTAATTTAAATGTTAAACACCACTGGAGTTGAACCCAGGACTATGTGTGGCAAAAGTTACTCTTTGCACAGCATTTAACAGACACTGTGCCACTGAGTCACTGCTACAGCATATAAATGTGTGACAGTATAAGTGTGCACACATTCAATCTGGGACATACCTCCATTATATCCATTATTATGTGTCTGGCTTTATAGGGATGTATTTCTTCACCAGAGTCCCATTTGAACATGTATTTTGCCATTAATGCTGTAGCACATGTACCCGTACATGTTGCCATTAAAAGCAGCTATGTACCTGTTATTAGAGACCTCAGATACATCCGTTAGTGTTTGTCTGGCTTTCTAGTGGTCTACTCCTGTACCAGACTGGAAATTACACTCCCAGTTTTTGCATTACTTTTTCAGGAAGTTAGAGTAATGCTGCATGATGTGCAGCTGTGCTTACACACACTTAACTGCAATAACTTGCAATTACTATGTTTTGCTTAAGCAACCTGTTTTAATTAACAGCTGACATGGCAGGTTAATGCAATGGTCTGCAGATGTGATGGTCTTGGGTTTGAAATAGGGAACAGATATTAATTTTGTACGTGTTTATCATCATTTAAAAACATATCAATATAGCTCCATTTAACTGAGCTTATCGAAGCTGAGGGACACACTGCATTGCACAGCATTGTGCAAAAAAGCATTAAAGAAAAGAAGAAAGGGGAAAGAGGACATTGGTAAAATGGGGTGCAAACAGGGTGAAAAACAGTGAATGGCAGGTAGGTATGTACAGGAAGGGTGTAGGGAAGAACCATAGCTATCCATTTCTTGTACAGCAACAACCGTGCATTTTGACAGAATTTGTAGATGACTTTGGACTGTTACTCCCAGAGAGATGGGTGAGGACAACATAACTGTGTTGTCAAGCCAATTAGACCAGATTACGTGTGTCCAGTCAACACATGTGCAAAATGGAGAGGTATGTATAGGAAGATATTTTTTTTGAGACAGGTGTGCATTTTTTTAAAGGTGAGAGTGGAATGTTGGGGAAGGGACATAGGTACGTGTGGGGGAGGTAAGTTGGGAAGGTGAGGATGCTTTTGCATACAGACAAGACAGAAAAGTCAGCAGACAGGAGTGGTGTGTGACACAAGGGGGGGGGGTGAACACCTCTATGGATTGGGAGGGTGTTGTGGAATCCCAATCTCACTTACCTACAGAAGGTAGCAGCAGATTCAAGTCCCCACCCATGGGAATGTCAGCACTGTTCCTTTACTGCCCCAGGGATGGAAGTAGTGGAGACTGGGCTCCGGGGTGAGCCTGCCCCACCAGGGTGACCAGCATGTGCTCCATCCAGCGCAGGCAGTGTCCAAATCCACGGTAGACAATCCTGCACACCAAACCTGGCTGTTCATCATGGGTGACAAAACCCTTCCACTACTGCTTCCAGAGGGGGGACAAGCCCCATCACAAGGGGTGGAACTACCTGACATCACAGGTAGTGCAGGGGCAACAGAGGGGGCACCCCCAGGCTGGGTCCTAGATGTTCTGGGCCCAGGTTCCATCGCTGGAGGAGGCAATGATGGTAGATTACTTGGAAAAGGCCTACCTTCTCACTCTGTAGTAAATTAGATAAAAAGATAAATTAAGGTTAGTAATAACCAAACTAATGGTAGTATTAACATAATGGAACATAATATTGATTAATCCAAATACATATTAAGGTATATTATGTGGAACACAACATTAAATAACATAACCGTAAGTATGTTAACAGCAAACCAGAATGAAATAACCCATAAAGCCAACAAAACAGTTAGCTTAACAGAATATATTAATATTAAATAATACTAATAAGCATTAATAAATTAAAGAAGATAGGGGGTGGGGAGAGAAAGAAAAACATACCTCTAGTGAATTCAGAGATGATATTAATACACAGCCTCCTAATACATTCTTCTACAGGTGTCCAGTGTCAGTTGTGACTACAGTGACTCAAATTCTTCTATAGATGATGTAGCACGCACGTACCTCTCAAGCTGTTACCATGGGACAGTAGGGGCCAAGCACTAATAAATGCAGGTACACAGCTACACAGAACTGTTTCACATAATGTGCATGCACATAACTACTAAGGTGTTCTGTAAATGGATTTGCACACACAATGCATTCCAGGTAATCATTTATCTGCTAATCATGGACCAGACAGGGTTGGCAGTTGTCATTACAATATGAAAAACTGTGACACTTGAGAGGTATGTTTGTGTACGTTAAGTAGACTAGATAGCCATCATGTCTTAGTTGGAAGACATGGGAGTAGAACCCAAGACCTGTGACTGTGGGGGACATGTGCACATTATGTAAGCACAGACATGTAATGAATACAGCACTACTGCACTTATTACAACACATTAGTTATCAAAAGATAATCTTACTTTACACCTTATTGCTTATTGTTATGGGTATTGTTTATTGATTATTGCACTAACATTATCAGAAAATATCTGTACTTACCACACTCAAGATGCATCCTGGCCAGATGCCTGGCATTAGACCGAATGTTACAAGTCCATTCAGCTGCAGCTGTTGGAAGAGAAGCACACCATTATGCATACCATTTTGCACAGATTCAGCTTGTATTTTAGTTAAGTAATGAGAAATATACTTACATATATGTGGGGCATGCCTGTCCCTAGCCTCTTACATCCAGGGGTTTAAGGTTCCCCTCTTCCTTCACTTCAGATCATCATAGTGATGATGACACTGCTCACCGGTGTGTGGGATACCAGTAGCACTGGTAAGATCCCTGGTCAACTGATCCCAGGCTTCAACTTTACATTCTGAGCCCTGGTAATCACCCTGCAACAGCTGAGGTTCATACTTTTGGACCAGAGGTCCAACAAACACTCTGGACTCCTGCACACTCCACCTCTGAGCCTGAAAGTGAGCTCCCTCACCAACACCACTAGGCACACCAAAAGGTTAATAAGACTCCAACGAATGCTGCAGAATTCCTGCCTATTGTTCTTAATATTGGCTGTTTTCCCGCCCTTACATGTCATACTGCAACAAAAGCACCACATTGCTTAGTATCACACAAACTCACAGAATCGTGTTTTAGCAAAGCTTAGCAAAGTGCAAATAGGAATAACTGTTAACCATGATTAAGCAGTGCTTAGCACAGTGCAGATTATTCAAATGTAACAAATATGTTTTTACATTAAACGGCCCTTTAGGTCAGCTGACACATTTCCACAACAATAATTGTATAAAAAAACTACGAGTGCTAGGGACTCAAACCTGGGTACCTACAGCACTGTAGGCTGTGACTCTACCTATTCAGCTACACGAATAGTATGAAAGCTAGTATACCTTCACATATACTACTAATGCTATTTTGTATTACATGTACAAACTTGGGTTATGCAATTTTTAGAATCCTTTTATATTGCCCAGCTTCACTTCCATTACAAATTAACAAATACTGCAATTGTAAAATTGTTGCATACCATTTTTTTTTTCATTTCATGAGCTTAGAGATAACATATTATCACCCACTCCTGTGGAAAAACATAACATTATGAGGTAACATATATTTTCCAACTTTCTGAAAAGACCATTCTGATTTCTCAAACCTTTGGCCTCCAAACAATTACCAACATGGAAGCTATACATTGATACAAAGTATGTAACATCCATCGGCTATTCCAGTTCTTCTTGCTTATTGTTCCCTCTCTATGTTCTTGCACTTATGTCTGCCACCCATCAAGAAGCTCAGCCACATCACCCAATATGTAGACTTTCTCCACATACCACTGCTGAAAATTTGTGATAACCTCTCCAGTCATCCAAACTGGTTTTAAAGTCTGCTACGGAAATAATCTGCTTGACAGGTAAAGGTTGCTAACACCAGAAATGGAGATAAATGTTGAGTGAGGTATCTATCATGCCATCTTTTTTTATGTGGTAGTAGTGTTTTTTGTCTCAAGAATAGGTGTTTGCATTACGACTGTTTCTGTTTAATTGAAGGAGTTCAAAGATTGCTTGTTTTTTCATAGCATGGAAGTCTAAGCACAGATCTTACCTCAGGAGTCTGTATGACACTGAAAGAAGGACAGGGCTATTAATCGATTATAATATTTAAGGTTACTCAGATATGAGATCTTTTTGGTAAGGAAACACCGAGGACTTGCAACTTAGTTTGGGTGCCTAGCAAAGTACATGTAAAAGGGACATAATATTCAATTGCAGGCATAATAACAAGGGATGAAAAAAGTAGGGCTATAACTCTTTTGGTCATTAAGAACATACCACAAAGGAAAAGTTGCACAAGACAGAAGGATTTTCTAATCACCTCAGAAGCAAGGTCAAAGGAGAGTCAGTTATAAACATATGTACCCAAGTTCATGATAGTGGTGTCAAATTTAAGTGGAATGTTATCTATGTGGTAAGGAGTTCGGATTCAAGATTTACAAAGCTACATTGTATTTTTAGCACATGCGCCCTATCTGCAGTATTTTGAAGTGAGTTTTCATCCTATGGTCATATTGTAAGTTTATCAAAAACTTACTGTTTTAATACTAGGAAACTTTGTCCCCTAGATATAGCAAGCCTTCCAGCAGGGGTAAAGGATTTTGTCTGCAGGTGAAAAATACTGGCTGCAGTATGATTCTATATTTCTCTGAAAAAAATGCAAGAAGTATGTATTTCTCTTCCAATTTAGCAATAGATAATTTAGTAGGTATAGTGCAAATGATACTGCTGTAACTATTCCAGAATGTTATAGGTAATATCTTCCATCAAAGCTAGATAACTGTTGAACACACAACAATGTAATAGATCCTTTTGAAACTCTGGCATGGCCCCTCTTCATTTACCTGTGCTATACATTGAATTCAGATTATTTATATATAAATAAGTTACAAGTTTTGCTGTTCTCATTATTAACCTGTGCACTCATAAGAACATTGTAACAAGATATCAATAGCGAAGAAAATCCAGCAATAACAAAAATGATAGAATCACATCACTAAGATATATAATAGCTGAAAAAATATTAATCAGCCATCAAAATGTGAGATTATTGGAAATTATACCATGACCCCCTATTAATATTCCAAAACGTGCACGCTGATTGGCCAGCGTGCACATTGTAGATCGACTTATACTAATGGAAAAAGGTCCGGTCGCCCGGACTTTTTCCATTAGTATAAGTCTTTTTTTAAAACACTGTCTCGCTATGTTAAAAGAGTTTAACATAGCGACACAGGTTTGAAAAAAGCAACGGAGATCTCCGTTGCTTTTTTTAAAGCTGTCTCGCTATGTTAAACTCCTTTAACATAGCGACATGGTGTTTAAAAAGCAACGGAGATCTTGCTTTCTCCGTTGCTTTTTTTTAAACCTGTCTCGCTAAGTTAAATGGGTTTAACATAGCGAGACAGCTTTAAAATAAGCAACGGAGATCTCCGTTGCTTATTTTAAAGCTGTCTCGCTATGTTAAACCCATTTAACATAGCGAGACAGGTTTAAAAAAAAAAAGCAACGGAGAAAGCAAGATCTCCATTGCGTTTTACTGCTTCGCTATGTTAAATGGGTTTAACATAGCGAGACAGCTTTAAAATAAGCAACGGACATCTCCGTTGCTTATTTTAAAGCTGTCTCGCTATGTTAAACCCATTTAACATAGCGAAAAAAAAAGCAACGGAGATCTTGCTTTCTCCATTGCTTTTGGCCACAGCTCTGATGTACTGTGTAGGCATGCGCAGTACATCAGAACTGCCGCAGATGCCAGACAGCTGCGGAAGGGCAGCAAAAAGGCATTATACAATGCCATTATTTAAGAAAAGTAATTGTTTCTTTTCTTAAATAATGTCATAGTATAATAGCTATAACCCACTTCTGGGTGTGGGTAATGCGGGATTTAACCATGGTTGTCTTCGTTTGGTCCCTCGGGCTTCGCCCTCGGGACCAAACCACACCAACCGTGGTTAAATCCCGCATTACCCACACCCAGGCGTGGGTTATTGCTATAATGAAAACTAGATTAAACAAAGTAATGAAACTACTTATACAATCTTCCATCTCAAACTGGAAATATGGCATGATCTAAAAAAATTGAAAGCAGTACTCTAAAGCCTAATGGTGGGCAGCCGTCACAGTAAGTATGTATGTCAGACATGTCTGACAAAAATAAATATACTATAGCTGATACCACAAAATTAAAAAAATAATCCATGGGAACAGACACCAAAACTTGTGGTTTCCTATGCAGATATATGGATAAACTGTACCAAATATCTTAAACAAAATATTACTACATGCCATATCCCTGATCTAGGGTGATAAAGGCTCTCAGACACTGATTGTGTTAAACCCATTTGCATACCCGGTAGTCTAACTGTATGGTTGCCCATAGTGCATCTTATCCAAAAATGACATAGTTGATATGCATCTATACTAGATGTGAAATGATGTAGGCTCAGTCATGAGAGGACATACCTTATAAAGCATGTGACACTCTTTGAATAGGTAAGAGCAGCACTTGATTTAGGATGGATAGAACATGCTTCTTCTCTTGAATTTGGTAAGTTATTTGATTCTGTTCTTCAAAAAACGATACATGGCAAATTCAATGCCTTACATTTTAATCTATGTGTAGTTCATCACATTAAAAACTGACTAAGTTAGAGGTTACAACAAGGCAGGGGTGTAATAACCCCAAAAGATTCTCACTGAAACTCCCAAAATTATAACTGCAATTGTCAGGACAGTGGACCTGAATAAGAATTATAGGAATTGTATAGTTCATCTGAGGCTGTACAGCCTCATAGTATTCCCTTTATACGAAGCTACCACAACCTTGGAGTTAGTATGTATGCGTGCACTTCCAACAGACAGCCATTCCATGTGGAATGGTACTGAAGCAACTTCTTTTAGGCTTATTCTTCTCAAATATAGGAGTGTGAAGTAAGCTTTGGATAAACAGATGTAGTGATGATTGTGAAATGAATAACAGTTATATCAATAAAAGTTATACAAATTATTGATGGTGGTTTATAGGACTGAACACTTGATGTGGTAGTCATAATCTCAATTTTAATGCCGATAAATACAACATTATGTTCATGCTGGAATGGAAATAAACTATGTTTGCAAAACAAATAACATATAAAACAATACCGTCATAGCACAAAGTACAACAGAAAGCAACAATTTAATCATTGAAGAGTGTATACCTACACAGCTAGAAAAATATTTTTTTAAACCTTCTAGTACTAAAGTGAATATCTTGTCATTATAGGGAAAGCACTGTGGCAATGTATATATCACTGATCTGGCCCGTCATTAAATACATAAATGTAATCACAGTATTTATGAAAGCAACTGAGCAAATTGAAATGCATCATTATCCCTTACTGGAAAGACACAGGGTGGAAAAGTAGAACTATCCCGAAACACTTTAGGGATTATTTATATGTTCTGTTACTTATAGAGTACTTAGAAGTAATCTTTGCTAGGTCTATAAGTCAATGCCTTATCGGTTTATATTTGAAATTCAGTAAATGTAATGCAGTGGATGAGTGACAAACACTAAATCTTGTAATCTAATTTTAAAAATAAATATTAATTATGAAATAAAATATGGCAGAGTTATAATTCTGTACCTTGCAAAGTTATGAAACATGCTTCCCCTTACTAACAGAGGTAGACAGTCATTATCTTTTTTGTGAAGTAGTCTTGTATTACATTCTACACAAACTATTCAAAGTTTCACTTCAGCAGCAGTTTCAAATTCTGAACAGTCAAATAAGCTGTGAGTCATCAGTTGTGAAAGCGTCACATGTAAAAAGAGGAATAGGAGAGGAATGGTAGAAGGAAATACAGAGGGTGAAGCCAGGCCTTACATAAGAGGAATTGATTGCAATGGAATTAACAGAGATTGGAGGTCATACTGAATATAATAATGTGCTGAAAAGATGACAGACCAGTGGTGTTATGGTGGATTATTTAAGGAGATTTGATAAATCAGAGTTTGACTGCTGTCCATCTAAGTGAGGGTAGGGTAGTACATATGTCTAGTAGGTCAGATGGACAGATGAGTAAAGAGGCTTGAGACTGAAGGCCAGTGAGTAGAAAGGCTGTGATAAGCTCTGGAAGTGTAGAAAGTCAGGATGAAGCACACTCTATAAAAAAATGGTGTAGTGGTACATTTATTCCATTGGGCTCATATTATTTTTCTGATTAAAGACAGATTATGGCAATGGAATGCATATTTTTATGGCTTTGGATGGGGATGCTTTCTTATGCTACCTTTAAGAGGGTTTCCACAGGATTAAGGACAAGACCACCTTGAAAGGACTGGGCGGTTAACTGATTTATTAAATGAAAGTCAAAAATCTGGAGAACTTTTATAATGATTTTTCATACTTCTTTGTACTTGTTACAGAATTTAGAAAAGCTAAGTGTTTTTCTGTTCATTGCATGTCAGTAAGAAAGTCAAGCTATAGATAAATACTAGATCGATGGACTACATTTAAAAATACGATCCCTGCAACAGTTTTGAGACAGTAGCTGCTGGTGTGTGACTGTTTTTAATTTCTTTATTTAAGGCTTGCATACTTGCATTGTTCACAAGCTGAAAAAGCAACAAAACTACAAACTGAAGTAAATGACACAGAAGTTCAACACCTTACAAACCCCAGTCTGTTCAGGAAAAAACAAGATGCAAATCTCCAGAAAATGCTGTGTAATGGATAGGACCATTAAAAACCCTCTTTAATAAAATTATTTAAAATAAGATAAGCACTTTCATTTTGTTTCACCACAAAACTTCATCAGATAAATCCAAGGAAGCAGATCCAAGAATTTATGTAAGACATCACTCCTTAGCAGCCAATCAAAGTGTCAGAATTGAGCCAGTGCCCCCTTAAAGGGAAACTTGCATTATCTTCTTAAAGCCTTTAATTTTTACAGACTGTAAATGGAGATACATTCATTAATACCTGGCCAAACATCAGCTTGAAACACCAGATGCCAAAATATTTCCCTTCTTTCTAGAAATAAGTGCCATGGGCCTCCCCTAGCACCTTGGTGGATCTGCTTGAGAACTACAAAATAAAAGTAATGATCATGAAATGCTGTTGCATGTTTAGCCAGGGCATTCGTACTTTTGCCTTTTCATATATCATAAACATGTTCATACATCCTTTCTTTTATGGCATGTTCAGTCTTTGCAGTATAAAATGATTGACATACCTGATAGAGAGCAGCATAGACCACACCTTTGCTGTTACAATCAAATTTTCCTCTAACCCGAACATGTTGTTTTTTTTTTATCCAAAAAAGAGTCACACACTTGGATCCACTTACAGAACGAACATCGCCCACATTTGGTCATTCAACAAACGTTACTGATTGCATTGCAATTAAGCATTGTACCTTTCTAACATGTTCTTTATGTTCTTCCCTCTTCTGAAAACCACTGAAAGGCATTCTGGAAGTAGTTGTAAGAGTTCCCTGTTTTCTTTAAAGGCCACTGGCTCAGTTTTGAATTTGATTGGCTGTTGAGGAGTGATGTCTTAAATAAATTCTTGACTCTACGTCCTTGGATTTATCTGGTGAAGTCTTGTGGTGAAACAAAATGAAAGCGCTTATCTTATTTTAAATAATTTTTATTTAAGAGGTTTTTTAACAGTCTTATCCATTATACAACATTTATTGGAGATTTCCATCTTGTTCTGAACAGACTGGGGTTTGTAACCTGTGGAACTTTTGTGTCTTTTATTTCAGTTTGTATACTTGCATTGTTTCTTGATTTCTGCCCTTATTTTGTTGTAGTTTGTTTTCTTTCAAATTATTTGATGTTTAAGGTGTTTTCATTTTTCTTGGAGATTTTAAAGTTTTTAGTTAGGGCTAGTTAGCAAATATCTGTTTTCCATTCACTGATTGCAAATGAATGAATTCTAGTTGACTTGAAGGAGCTGAAAATTACAATTTTGTATTTAGCATAAGCAGAAAAAAGGGTTTAATCATTAACAGTTGCAACTGCTTCGAGACTGCTGCTGTTGTATATCTTTTTGAATTTTTTCATTTAAGGTTTGCATATTTAATATTGTTTCTTGATTTTGCTCATAGTTCATTATTCTTTTATTCTTGTTTTTACTTTAAAGTTATTTACTCATGGAGTTTTAAAATTTCTTGGCTAGGGACAGTTATCAAGGATTCGATATCCATTCAATGACTTGCCCAGGTCTACGTATATCTTACCACCCACTTAGTGCACACTTCAATGCATACAATACTAATTCATTTTATTTTCATCCTACTATTAAATTCTGCAACATCTCTGACAAAAATTTCTGATCACTGGAGAGTCTACAGACTAACTCTCACGATTTGGATTAGTATTATTGATTCTGATTTTGCTCCTAATGAGAGCACAGGGGCATTACTCTATAGTCTTTCTAGAGATTGCTAATCACTGGAAAGCCTGAGACCTTCTTCATAGGAACCAGCTAGGAATTGACATCCACTGATTTGCTGGTGGTGACAAAAGCAGCATGAGGGTATTAATTCGTGACATCCCCAATAGTCCTGGCTGTTGTTTTAGAGGAAACATCTTTATTTTTAATTCTTGGATCTTTGTGCAATTTGGATTTCTTTGTCAGATGCTCCAGATAGCACATTTACCAAGAGAAGACAATAACACTTGTACTCACCCCAGCAACATCTGGGACAATAGTAGTGAATACAAGTGAGCATGTGACACTCAGAAACTACCATGGGATTACTGCTATTGTTTGTGCCTAGTAAGAGGAGGAAAGGGTCATTGATTCCAAACTACAGTGAGACCAGTGCTAGTAGCCAAGTAGCAGCCAATAGGTCACCTGGCACTATTCATCATTCTTGGCACACCTATGTCTTTAAACTAAGTATTTCATAATTGGCTACCATTTGAGCTATCATCACACTATCACCCTAAATACTTCATCCATAAATCTTCAGGGTCTGCTACGGCAGTGTCTCCATAATGATTGAGTACTGTGACTAACCCTTTTCATCTAACCTTTGGGAACATAGATCAGCAGTCTGCTCATACCCTATCCATGCCCAGTCTGGTCATAATAGGTGTCCTAAACCAGTGTAAAAATATTTAAGCTTACTGACTGATTACTGCTTTTATCAGCTGATACTACAATTGCTGATAGATATAAAGATTTAAGAAACATGGAGGCAAATTTATCATATCAACCCCCTATCAGTAAGCATCCTACTTCCACAACACCATATAAATCATAACACACCACTTAGCTTATAACTTGCACTGAGGTTGCAAAGAAAAATTTACCAAAGCCTTCTAGAACACCTACTGAAAGATTTCAGCCTCCAGCACAGAAGGCAGCACTTAATGCATACAGCGAATCAACAGAACTTACAGAATAGTTACCAAGAAAGCAGACCTAATCTCACATTACTGACTAACTGCTTCCTCACAGGGAAATGCTGTACTCATAGTTGTTTCACATTTAAGTATACAGACTCCACACCCAACAAACTGGACAAGAAAAGGGTGATACTAAATGGTTTGTCGGCTGCAAGCATTCATGATATTACAATGGCCAAGTTCCTCTGACAAACTGGACTGTGAACTAATGGTGGCCTGTAGGGAGAGTGAATGGCTTGGATCACTACACCCATTTTGCTGCTCAAAATTCCAAGATGTCCCTATTGACTGTATATTTTGATAGGTTACTTAAACCAGCCCTCAAAAGCATTTCTCATATATTAAATGATTTGTAGGATTTTTAGGTAGATTTAACCAAAAAGTATTTAATGATAATGTGTTTTTTTAACCGTCAACATGGTTGATCATTTTACTTGTATTCCTATAGAAGAGGTTAAAGAATTATTTCATGAAGCCATGATGGATTTGATTCCCTCAATAATACTCAAATTAATGTCTTTATGGAATGTATGGATCTTATTTTACACGATAACTTTGTCTATTTTGAAGGAGCTTTCTATAACCAGATTAGGGCTGTAGCAATGGGAGTTGCTTGCACCCCTACATTTGCTAATTTAGTTATGTATTCTTGGACAAATGAACTTTGTTTTTCTTCCAGTTACTACCACAACTGTACATTATACTTAAGGTACCTTTATGATATTTTTATTCTTTGGAAGGGTCCACTTGATAGTCTCGGGGACTTTGTTAATTACTTAGAAACTACTTCTAAATATTTAAAGTTTACGTTATAATTTTGATATAAACTGTGTGAACAACATGTATGTCAATATTTATAAGTTGAATAGTAGGTTCAATTCTAATGTCTACAGGAAACCTACCTTCAGTAACAGCTATTTGCATTTCAACGGTTTGTACACATTTCATATGAAAAAGTGTCCTATCAAGGGCCAGTTTATTCATTTGACACAGGTGATTTTAGATGATGACATTTATTCTCAAGAGAGCCAGCTCAACATGTTTATTATTGAAAGGAGTTACCCCAGAAACCTGGTACATAAAATATGCAAGGAAATCTCAACTAGAAGGGACACTAGTGTTAAACCTCTGCTGGGATTTAAATTGTTTAAGTATATACCTACAGGGATAAAGCATGAATTGTTTATTGGGCGCGATTATAGACATGAGATGGCATTAGTTTTGTAGTATAATCAAGGGGCAAAAATATTATTAGGAAGAAATGTTAATTCTTAGAGTGACCGATATGGTTTCTGATGTTGGTGAAATTCCACGTTTTGTGTTTATATATATGTCAGTACCAGGATAACTGCCCTTGTGGGCCATTTCAAGCCTAGACAATTGTTCCTTTTGAGAATCAAATGCTGCACCTCGTATTTGTAAGGTAAACACCTTAACAATTATGCCAAACCCTAATCCTAACAAAGTGGGCAAAAATATTAAACATGTTAGAATCAAAAAATTGTTTGAGAAAAGCACAATTAGATATCACTAGGGGCAAAATTAAATGTAGCACATGTAAACACCACACTTACATTTACTCTGTGGACAAACTGTATTGGTATAATAATTGAGGGAAGTTTATTACACCTAGTCCAGGTAATTTCATAATAAAAGATTAGTCTAGTTACCTATAGTCTATTTAGCTATGTGTTCAAATTGTCCTAGTCCCTATGCAGGTAAAATATAATGGCAGTTTAGGAAGATAATTTATGAACATTAGTATGATGTTCTTAATAAAAGTGAGAACAGCACTTTATCTAAACATTCCATACACTTTAATGGCTTCCAAACATTTCTGTTTCTGAGTTTGGAAATAGGTAATTTGGATCCTAGAGGTTGACAATGTGAAGACAGACCTGAATATAAAGACTTGTTATGGCAATGTAGGCTTAATTCCTTTAAGCTACCTCGTTTGAACAAATACATTTCCCTGGTTCCATTAAATAAGGGCAGCAAAACTGTAGTACTGTTAGCAGTATTAGATTGATTTAATTATATATATATATATATATGGGTCCCCTTGACTTGATCGACACGCCGAAACACAGATGCTCAGAAGATCGACTCGAGAAGACCGACGAGACAGATGATCAACAAGGTGAAATGCCGACAGCCGAAACATCGACATGGGCAACGTGTGAGCGCGAGTCGGTAAGTGTGCGATAGTGAGGGATTTAGCATTAGGGAGCGGACAGGTAAGTGTGAGATAGTGAGGGATTTAGGGTTAGTGTGCGGGAAGGTGAGTGTGCGGTAGTGTCGGACTTAGTGTGCGGGTAAGGTAAGTGTGCGATAGTGACGGAGTTTAGGTTTAAGGGCGGGTTAAGTGAGTTAGGGTTTGGGTGCAGGTAGGGTAAGTGTGCGATAGTGATGGACTGTAGGTTTAGTGGCGGGTTAAGTGAGTTAGGGTTAGGGTGCGGGTAGGGTAAGTGTGCGATAGTGACAGACTGTAGGTTTAGTGGTGGGTTAAGTGAGTTAGGGTTAGGGTGTGGGTAGGGTAAGTGTGCAGTAGTGTCGGACCTTAGGGTTAGGGTTTGGGTTACGGTTAGTGCATGTATAGTTGTGTGTAATGTGTAGTTTATGTTTTGTGTGTCGGTGTTTTGGGTGTCGGTGTTATGGTGTTCGGTTTTGTGAGTTGTCGGTTTTGTGCGTTTTCGGTCTTTTGGTGTCGGTGTTTTGGGTGTCGGGTTTGTAGCGTGTCGGTGTTGTGATAGGGATTCATATGTATATATATTCTTATTTATTTACTTGCTATATTATATGCTAAAATTAACTTTTAATATATTAACATGTTGGATGTAAAATGAGGAACCAATTATTTTCTAAGAAATGAAACTGATTTATGTCACTATTGTGTCTGTGAAAGTGCTTAACTCTAGTTTTATTATTTATTTTTTATTAAAGTTTGGAAACTTTTTGAAACCTTTCCTGATGGAAGTTTTTGGTGGTTTTGTAAATCAAAACAAAAAATCAATAAGCAATTGGCCAACCGAGCAACAGCAAAAATAAATAAATAAATAAATGAAAAAAAAAAAAATAAAATTTAAAACCTGCCAAGGTGGGAGCTACACCCTCCACACCCCCAAATGTGGGGGGCTGAACCCAATACATACCCCTAACTAAATATGCCAACTCTGAAATCACACTACAGTGGGGAAAAAGGGCAAATTCCAGACCATGGCCAACCGCTGGTTTGCCCTAGTTAAAATTTGCCATTTGGTTAAGAGTAGCTTCACTAAATAGGTGTTCGACAAATGGCTATTCACTGAACAGTCATTGAATGAAGTAATATAGACCCATTTTACCCAATTTTTTATCCCTAGAAGAGAGATAATAAGGATCAGCAAGCAGGGTTTTAACAATTTTTACAGACTGCCTCTGTCCATAAGGGATATGGGTCCCACCCCAAGAGCAAATTTACAATTTCTCATCCATTGGGCCAGATTGTACTTGAAGATGGTCAGGGAAGGTCTTTACTTCGCATGAATAAGAAGCCTATTCCAGATGAGGGGCAATCACTGGGACACATGTCTGTCTCTCCAGCATGATCTATCCATGTCAGAGATTAGGTGTAGATCCTTGGAGCAGGTAACCCTCATGCAATTAGTTGTATGAATATGCAACATTTTCATTAGGGCTGGGTCAGAAACTGCCTTGTAGGTCAGGCATAGATAAACCTTCAGTAATAGATAGGAAACTAAATACAGTGATATGGCTTATAATCAGTCTCCATATGACATGTTGGTTATTCCCTGTATTTTTTGGGTGAAATGTCACTGAGGATACTCCAACTGTTGTAGGTCCCTGGCGAGGTACATGTCAAAGAGTGTATTGTGCTCGATTATTGGTCCAGTGAGGGCTGAGAACAGTACTCCATGCCCTTATTAGCTGAGTCACATGGAAGGATTTCCTCAAAACTGTCAAAACATGGTGGTCAAAATTCAGACTACTGTCTATGTGAATACCCAGATAGCTCACCACTGGGTCCACTCTTGGCTGGGGGATACTATCAACATTGTAATTTGAAATCAAATTTGATTTCCCCAAGGGTATTATTATGCACTTCTTCACATTTAGTTTGAAGCCATTTGTCTAATTCAGTGTATTCTGTAGGATATCAACATTATTTGGGGAGTCAGTGATTGTCCCAGCTTGCAGTGGTCAGCAAACCTGGTCAACCAAAGGCCATCTATATTTGCCTTGACATCTTAGAATTATATCCCAAATAAGAGGGGGTCCAGCACTAAGCCCTGTGGTGCCCCACTAATGACTGGACTCTTGCTGGATGTGAATTCTTGAAGCAAAGGCCAATTCCAGACAAAACCCTAACCTTGCATAAAACACAGCTTTATTTAGCGCTTTCGTCAGCGTGTATCAAAGACTTCATCAGAATACAGCCATATTTAAAAACACATGTTTAAATACCTCATACAATCAAATCATGCGATGAAATGACCCAATGAAAACCCAACCATATTAAATGTCTAAATAAAATCACACTAATATAAATTAGTAACAATAATATATGACCCTAATAACTATAATTACAACATATAAACCACAGTATATACATACACATAAACTTATTTTTTTAAAAACCTATCTCTAAATACTAACATTTTGTTCTAAACCTTATAAGAACGTAATTTCAGATAACTGGTTATACTAATAACATAATTCAAACCAGGTTTGGTTAGTGCATTTAGCTTAATTTGCCAACAAAGCTCTCTGAAGTCCAGTTTGTCCTTCCATGGTCCACCCCTAGGATACTGAAATATTTTTTCAATAATGACAAATTTGAAACTATGGGATGGGTGGCTCTCTATGTGTCAAAATAAAGCCTTGTTAGTGTTCCATTTTTTTATGTCCCTGGCATGCTCATACATTTTCTCCTTAAACTTTATTTTGGTTTTCCCTATATAAAAAACAGTACATTCTTCACATTCAGCAGGTTATACTACCCCCAGTGTGTTACAAGTGGATTTCCCTGTTAGCTTTATCAAGGTGTTATTAATTTTGACCTTGTCTGTTTATTTCACTAAAGAACATTGGGAACAAAACCCACATCTTTTTATACCCAAAGGCCCTCCCTGTAAAGGACTGATACCTTTATTTTCTAACAACTGTTTAAAAGTGAACCCTCTCCTATAGACTATGCATGGTCTTGGACCTAATTTTTCAATAATCCCATCAAAACCATGGAAAATGTGCCAATTCTTGTTCAAAATGTTAGATAAAAACTGATAATCCACTGTAAATCTAGTAACAAAGGAATATTTAAAGTCTCTATTCTCTAAAGTACCATCTTTTTGGTGGACATCAATGGAGCTCACCTCCTTGCTGTAGTTCAAAAGTGGTACTATAATACCCTCCTCTCTTTTAATACAAATTTCATTCAAAGAATTCTCCAGTAAATCAGATGGATATTCATGAGACCTAAACATGCTAATGAGTTCATTGCATTGGACAAAAAACTGGTCATCTCTGGTGACCATACTAGCCAATCTAATAAATTAGCCCTTAACTAATCTTTTCTTTACGTGCATAGGGTGATTACTTTGGAAATGCAGTAAGCTATTGCTGAAAGTTGGCTTTCTATACAAGTCATTAATATAATGTGCGTTGTTTTCCTTTTTAATGACCACGTCCAAATGATTGATACTATCTGTACCATGTGTTAAGGTGAACTCCAAAAATCAGTGGTACTGTTAATATACAATATGAAGTCCTGAATATCTGTATTTCTCCTGTCCATAAAAAAAAACAAATCATCAATGTAATGTAAGTATAAACTCCATTTGTTAATGAATGGTGAATTGAGTAAATATTTCCTTTCTCACATCAACATTACTATATTTGCAAACGCAGGGGCACATATCGCCCCCATGGCTATGCCTGCTTTTTGAAGGAAATATTGACCCTCAAAAAAATGAAATTATTTCTTAACATAACATCCATTAATGTAACAAGAATGGTCACTTGGTCATTATTAAATAATGCACTCACATACAGAAATTCTGCAAACCACTCTATCCCCACTATGTGTGGAATAGAATTATGTACAACAGCCACAGTTAGAAAAGTGGCTTTTCTATCGCATTGTACAGCATTAAACTTTCTAAGAAAATGCCACAAATCTATACAGATGTGCTCTTCACTTTTGAGAACATCTTTTAATACACAATCTATGTATTTTCCCATAAATTCTGTCTTAGATCCATTTGCACTAACAATTGGCTTCATGAGAGGGTCCACTTTATCCTTGTGTATCTTTGGTATGCCAAAGATACAAGGTATTTTTGGAAATTTCACTTGTAAAAATTCTAGTAGCCTAACATCTATTAATCCTTGGTCCTGTAAATCCTGTAGTATAATGTCAATTTTATGGTAGGAAACATTAACAAAACTTGTAGAGACTTCTTCATATATGGTGTCATCTAACAACAGTACATTAATTCTGTTAATGCAATCCTGTTTGGACATTAAAACCATCCCACCCACCCCCTTATCGGGTTTTATAATCTGAATAGACTTGTCATCAATTAATTTAATAAGCAATTCCCTTTCTTTGTTAGATAAATTGGGGACTCAATTCTCCTTACCCTCGAGCAAAGCTCTGAAATCATAGTCACACATTTTTTCAAAAAAAGTTCAACAATTAACCAAGGGAGGATTATATAAACTTTTTTACAGAACATCACATTGTTCTCATTACTAGCTGTTTGGTCAAACATTAAACTGAAGTTCAAATTCCTGATGAACATTTTTAAATCTAAAATAACCTCTACTAAACTAGAACACTTGGTAGGCACAAAATTTAAGCCCTTACAAAGTAAATTTGCAACATCCATATCAAACAACTGTGTGTAAAATTAAAAACAGTAAAGTCACCTTTGTAATTGGAAATTTCAAAAAGATGCTCATATCTGTTAACAGCCATTGTGGTGTCTTCATCAGATACATAACAAAATGTTCCCATATCATTCTACTCGAATGAGGTCTGAACAGATATCAAGTCAGCAATTCCTTTTGTGTCTGACATGCAGGTCAATCCTACAACTGGAACCTCTGGTTCCTTAAACTTTGAAAGCCCATGTGATGTGTCTATGCTAGAAGCTACTAGCTTCAAATCTAGTTCCAATTCACTTGCTGCCTGTTTGTGTGATAGTATTGCTGATTTTGATAGCCCCGACACTGGTGGTAGAGTGGTGGCCTGTAATTTACTTGTTGCGCCTGGCTGTGTATCCCCATAGACCTTCTCGGAACATCCCGCCCTAAAGGGCCTTGTTCAAATGAGTCAACGTCTGCCATATCACTACCTCTCCCCTATTCATTGGTTGAAATCCCATTGAGGGTGGAACTTGACAAAATCTTTGGGGGTTTTGGATATGCTAACCCCGATTCGTACGCCTTAATATCTCTGGTTAATTTCTTTTCTTTCCAACTTTGAATGTCAGCAATTAATTTATCAGCTTTTTCAAAGATATTTCTGTATTTTGATACATTGTGCTCAAACAGCAAATCCTTACATAGTGCTTTATCCAAATCCATTAATTCTTTGTGCAATGCTTCAATAGTTTTATGGTTGTGTTTGATTAGAATATCAATTAACTCCAAACCCTGCTGGTCAAATGAAGCAATGAGGTCTAAGTGTAAGGGAGAATTTGATATTAAACCCATTGGATACTTCCAGTGTTTGTCCTTTCGGAGCAATTTTGTTTTTTATACATTCCAAGAAGTATGCGTTTTCTAACTGGAGTTTCCTACACTTCAATAATTTAGTTTCAAATGTATTTAATGATTGTTGAAACATACAAGTACCTTGACTGTTGTTGCCCAAACTAGTAAAGCTGAAATCCTTGTGAAACCATTCTGTTAAGTTTTGCCTTGTACCAGGCAAAACAAGTGAAGTCTGATGTTCATTAGAATACATGTTGGTAACATTATTACCTGGCTCAGAATAACTGTTGCTCGATTGAATGCCATCCAATCTGCTCCCATTCAGGACATCTTTGGAAATGTCTTGGATTAGTTGGGTTAGAAAACCAATGTTTTCCATTGGATCATTTCCTAGAGTGATGGTACGTGAGGAAGTGACCATGTCCAGGCTTGGCAAACACACTCAACTTCACAAACCAAGAACCAGCACAAAACCTGAAGCCAAGTCCAATTTCAGACAAAATCCCAACCTTGCGTAAAACACAGCTTTATTTAACGCTTTTGTCAGCATGTATCAAAAAAAGTTTAAGGAGAGAATGTATGAGCACACTAGGGACATAAAAAACCGGAACACTAACAGTGCTTTATTTCGACACATAGAGAACCACCCATCCCATAGTTTCAAATTTCTCATTATTGAAAAAATATTTCAGGATCCTAGGGGTGGACCATGGGAGGGCAAATTGAATTTTAGAGAGCTTTGTTGGCAAATTAAGCTCAATGCACTAACCAAACCTGGTTTGAATGCTGGTATTAGTATAACCAGTTATTTGAAATTGCGTTCTTACAAAGTTTAGAACAAAATGTTAGTATTTAGAGATTGGTTTTAAAAAAAATAAGTTTATATGTATGTATATTCTGTGGTTTATATGTTTTAATTATAGTTATTAGGGTCATATATTATTGTCACTAATTTATATTAGTGTGATTTTATTTAAACATTTAATATGGTTGGGTTTTCATTGGGTCATTTCATCACATGATTTGATTGTATGAGGTATTTAAACATGTGTTTTTAAAATATGGCTGTATTCTGAAGAAGTCTTTGATACACGCTGACAAAAGTGCTAAATAAAGCTGTGTTTTATGCAAGGTTGGGGTTTTGTCTGGAATTGGCCTTTCCTTCAAGTTTTGTGCTGGTTCTTGGTTTGTGAAGTTGAGTGTGTTTGCCAAGCCTGGACATGGACACTTCCTCGCGTACCATCACTCTAGGAAATGATCCAATGGAAAACATTGGTTTTCTAACCTAACTAATCCAAGAAATTTCCAAAGATGTCCCAAACGGGAGCAGATTGGATGGCATTCAATTGAGAAACAGTTCTTCTGAGCCAGGTAATAATGTTACCAACATGTATTCTAGTGAACATCAGACATCACTTGTTTTGGCTGGTACAAGGCAGAATTTAACAGACTGGTTTCACAAGGATTTCAGCTTTACTAGTTTGGGCAACAACAGTCAAGGTACTTGTACATTTCAGCAATCATTAAATACATTTGAAACTAAATTATTGAAGTATAGGAAACTCCAATTAGAAAACGCATACTTCTTGGAATGTATAAAAAACAAAATTGTTCCGAAAGGACTAAGACACTGGAAGTATCCAACAGGTTTAATATCAAATTCTCCCTTACACTCAAAGCTCATCGCTTTATTTGACTGGCAAGGTTTGGAGTAAATTGATATTCTAATCAAACACAACCATAAAACTACTGAAGCATTGCACAAAGAATTAACGGATTTGGATAAAGCACTATGTAATGATTTGCTCTTTGAACACAATGTATCAAAATACGGAAATATCTTTCAAAAAACCGATAAATTAATTGTTGACATTCAAAGTCGGAAAGAAAAAAAATTAACCAGAGCCATTAAGGCGTACGCTTCGGGGTTACCATATCCAAAACCCCAGCATTTTTTGTCCAGTTCCACCCCCGACCGGATTTCAACCAATGAACAGGGGAGAGGTAGCAATATGGCAGATGTTGACTCATTTGAACAAGCCCCTTTGGGACAGGATGTTCCAAGAAGGTTTATGAGGATACACAACCAGGCACAGCAAGTAAATTACAGACAACTGGGCTACCACCAAGGTCGGGGCTATCAAAATCAGCAATACTATCACACAAACAGGCAGAAAGTGAACTGGAACTAGATTTGAAGCTAGTAGCTTCTAGCATAGACACATCACATGGGGTTTCAAAGTTTAAGGAACCAGAGGTTCCAGTTGTAGGAGTGTCCTGTATGTCAGACACAGAAGGAATTGCTGACTTGGTATCTGTTTGGACCTCGTTCGAACAGAATGATATGGGAACATTTTTTTTATGTATCTGACAAAGACTCCATGATGGCTGTTAACAGTTATGAGCATCTTTTTGAAATATCCAATGACAAAGGTGACTTTACTGTTTTTAATTTTACAACACAGTTGTTTGATACAGATGCTGCAAATTTACTTTGTAAAGGCTTAAATCTTGTGCCTACCAAGCGTTCTAGTTTAGTAGAGGTTATTTTAGATTTAAAAAATGTTCGTCAGGAATTTGAACTTCAGATTAATGTTTGATCAAATGACTAGTAATGAGCACAATGTGATGTTGCCTAAAAGAGTTTATATAATCCTCCCTTGGTTAATTGTTGAACGTTTTTTGAAAAAAATGTGTGACTATGATTTGCGAGCTTTGCTTGGGGGTAAGAAAAATTGTGCCCACAATTTTTCTAACAAAGAAAGGGAATTGCTATAAAATTAATTAATGACAAGTCTATTCAGGTTATGAAACCTGATAAGGGGGGGTGATTTTAATGTCCAAACATGATTACATTAACAGAATTAATGTACTGTTGTTAGACGACACAGTATATGAAGAAGTCTCTAAAAGTTTTGTTAATGTTTCCTAACATAAAATTGACATTATACTACAGGATTTACAGGACAAAGGATTAATAGATGTTAGACTACTAGAATTTTTACAAGCGAAATTTCCGAAAATACCTTGCATCTTTGGCATACCAAAGATACACAAGGCTAAAGTGGACCCCCTCATGAGGCCAATTGTTAGTGCAAATGGATCTAAGAAATAATTTATGGAAAATACATAGATTGTGTATTAAAAGATGTTCTCAAAAGTGAAGAGCACATCTGTATAGATTCGTGGCATTTTCTTAGAAAGTTTAATGCTGTACAATGTGATAGAAAAGCCACTTTTCTAACTGTGGATGTTGTAAATTTGTATAATTCTATTCCACACATAGTGGGCATAGAGTGGTTTGAAGAATTTCTGTATGAGAGTGCATTATTTAATAATGACCAAGTGACCATTCTTTTTACATTAATGGATGTTATGTTAAGAAATAATTTCATTTTTTTTGACGATTAATATTTCCTTCAATAAACAGGGGTAGCCATGGGGGCGATATGTGCCCCTGTGTTTGCAAATATAGTAATGCTGATGTGGGAAAGGAAATATTTACTCAATTCACCATTCACTAATAAATGTACATTATATTTACGTTACATTGATGATTTCTGTTTTTTTTTATGGACAGGAGAAGATACAGATATTCAGGACTTCATATTGTATATTAACAGTACCACTGAATTTTTGGAGCTCACCTTCACACATGGTACAGATAGTATCAATTATTTGGACATGGTCATTAAAAAGGAAAACAACACACATTATATTAGTGACTTATATAGAAAGCCAACTAACAGCAATAGCTTACTGTATTTCCAAATTAATCACCCTATGCACGTAAAGAAAGGCTTAGTTAAGGGCCAACGTATTATACTAGCTCATATGGTCACCAAAGATGACCTATTTTTTGTCCAATGCAATGAACTCATTGACATGTTTAGGTCTCGTGAATATCCATCTGATTTACTGGAGAATTCTTTGAATGAAATTTGTATTAAAAGAGAGAAGGATATTATAGTACCACTTTTAAACTACAGCAAGGAGGTGAGCTCTATGGATGTCCACCAAAAAGATGGTACTTTAGAGAATAGAGACTTTAAATATTCCTTTGTTACCAGATTTACAATGGATTATCAGTTTTTATCTAACATTTTGAACAATAATTGCACATTTTCCACGGTTTTGATCGGATTATTGAAAAATTAGGTCCAATACCATGCATTGTCTATAGGAGAGGGTTCACTTTTAAACAGTTGTTAGAAAATAAAGGTGTCAGTCCTTTACAGGGAGGGCCTTTGGGTATGAAAAGATGTGGGTTTTGTTCCCAATGTTCTTTAGTGAAACTAACAGACAAGGTCAAAATTAGCAGCACCTTGATAAAGCTAACAGGAAAATTCACTTGTAACACACTGGTGGTAGTATATGCTGCTGTATGTGAAGAATGTACTCTTTTTTTTATATAGGGAAAACCAAAAGAAAAGTTTAAGGAGAAAATGTATGAGCATGCTAGGGACATAAAAAAATGGAACACTAACAATGCTTTATTTCGACACATCGAGAACCACCCATCCTACAGTTTCAAATTTGTCATTAATGAAAAAATATTTCAGGATCCTAGGGGTGGACCGTGGGGGGGGGGCAAATTGGATTTTAGAGAGCTTTGTTGGCAAATTAAGCTAAATGCACTAACCAAACCTGGTTTGAATTATGGTATTAGTATAACCAGTTATTTGAAATTGCATTTTTACAAGGTTTAAAACAAAATGTTATTATTTAGAAATAGTTTTTTTTAAAAATTAAGTTTATATGTATGTATATACTGCGGTTTATATGTTTTAATTATAGTTATTAGGATCATATATTATTGTTACTAATTTATATTAGTGTGATTTAATTTAGACATTTAATATGCTTGGGTTTTCATTGGATTATTTCATCCCATGATTTGATTGTATGAGGTATTTAAACGTGTTTTTTTAAATATGGCTGTATTCTGAAGAAGTCTTTGATACACGCTGACGAAAGTGCTAAATAAAGCTGTGTTTTACGCAAGGTTGCGACTTTGGCTGGAATTGGCCTTTGCTTCAACTTTTGTGCTGGTTCTTGGTTTGTGAAGTGGATGTGAATTCTCTCACTCTAATAACATGTATCCTATCCATGAGCCATTTGGCTATCATTCTGGTGAAGTAGAGGCTTATACCCAATTTTGTGAGTTTATCTATAATACCCAACTGGGGTATTTTTTCAAATGCCTTGACCAGGTCAAGGTACATGGTATCCACTGACTTACCCTCATTTATGGCCTTGGTGGCCTTCTCAAAGAAATCCATCAGATTGAGCAGGCAGGACCTGCCCTTAATGAAGCTGAACTGGGTCAGGTTTAGAGTCCAGATATTTCCTATTTCCATGATTATCCTTTCCATATTCTTGGATATGAGGCTAGTCACACTTATGGGTTTGTAGCTTCCTAGGTTCATTGATCATCCTCCCTTGTGCAGAGGGATAACTATTGCTGTCCTAGGTTCTACTGGTTCAAAGCCTATCTGGAGACTGTGGTTAATTAGAGATCCAAGTGTGATTGCTAGGTCATGTCTCAAGCTATATAATAGGCACCCTGGGATTCCATCAGGGTCCATTGATGTTGTGTTTCTAGCTTTAGTGAGTACAGTGATGACCCATTATTTTGTGATAACAGACAAAGAAATGGTTGAGGGTATTTCATGGGGAGTGACTTAAAGTGATGGAGGGTGAAATCTGAGCTGAATTTGTTGACCAGCAGTTTTTCTGTTTCTTTTGGCTGAGTATAGGTAGTGATATCTACAGCCAACTCAGCACACCATTGAGTGGCTTGCTTAAGATTTTGGACATAACTAAAAAATGTTTTGTTGTTACCCTTTGCTTGGTAGGCTATTTTAATCTCATATTTAGCTTTGAAGACTTGACTAGTTCTCTGATTTGCCTATTGAGACTGAAGAAGGACTTTTCTTCTTTGTTGTGCACCCTTCCTCTTACCTCTAGACAGGAATTTCTTCCTTCTTTTGTGTAGTCTATTTATGCCAGAAGCCAACCAAGGTGACTGTTTTTCTTACAAGATCTGGATATAGTTTGCTCAGGTACTGCTGCTTCTATGCAGTTGTTTAAGTGGTTGGAGACTTCGTTCATATATACTTCTGCATAGGCCTCCATGTTTATTTGTGTTAAGATGAGCGTTAAAATTAGTAATGCTATCTCTTAATAGAAGGTAGTTTGCCTTGGAAAATTTTCTTTTGGGTTTTAGGGTTTTGATGTTCATCCTACCATTACATTTATTTGAAAGGAGACTGATTTATGATCTGATCTTACCAATGAGGACATTACACTGGGGGTAGGGGTTCAATGCTCCCTCATATTTGTGAGTACTGTGTCAGGGATGTTTCAGCCCCTAGTGGGAGAGCAGACCAGCTGTTTAAGAGCATTTGCAATAACAACGTCCAGGAATCTCTGAGCCTGCATATTATTGATTGTGCATGTTTCACAATTTATGAATGGATAGTTAAATCTGCCCATGTGTACTGAATGGTAAGTTATTCTAGTAATTTTTTTTTTCCATCTGACTAAAAGAACTGGCTCTTGAATATCGGTGACATCTTAGCGTTTATTGCTGGCTTTAGTTACTTGAATTCATGAAGGCTTGGGACAATATATGACTGCTGCATTGTTTTACATTTGTAGATACTGGGCACAAGTTTGGAAACTAGCAAACGGTGGACTGTATAAATGTTTTTTTTTTTTTTCATCGTCTTGCTTGGTGAAATCTAAAAATGTTCTTATTCAACTAAACAACTGGCGCTTATTAGAGACTGTCTGATTATAACATATGTGGTGACACATGATTTTTTGAGGGATATATTGAGTCTGTCATGTTTTATTGTTATGCTATCTAAATATTGTTTTTGCTGTCACTTTTCTAAATGGGACTAAACCTGCCATTTTGTTTAGAATTTACAAATATGTTCTATGACAAATAAGCATATACGTGGATATAACTATGTTTTATGAACGTTGTATTGACAACAACTTGTTTGGTTATATTGAGGATATGTAGGGGACTGTGAAGTGTTGAACAAACTGTTTTTGCACTCTGCAAATAGTTTATTTGATTTATGCGCTCATTTTGTCACTCGGGAACATTTGGTGTTCTGTAATAATACATTTATCCTTATAGTGGAAATAATTAAGTTATTTGGTATATAGTGTGTTTAAGACACTACCTGTGTCAAGGTGGAGCAACATATTAGATTTTTAGTGAGCTATTTATTGCTTGGTGTCGATCGGACCCTGCATAGTAGCATAACAATAGGTTGAAAGAACTCTGAAAATAGACTAAAGTATAATGCAAGTTGTGATTCATGATATAACACTGATTACAACTTAACCTACAGTAGCAACTATGGCTTTTTGAATTGCTATATAGGACATTGCAACTCTGTTTTTGCTTTTTATCAAAGCTATATGTATGCGTCCTGGATTTTATATGATAGGATATAAGTGTTGTCGTTGGGAACATGCATCTTTGGTAAATCAATAATCCTCGGACGTTGCTTTTCCCTCTTTTAATAATTGTCATTTGGGAACTGTGTGTTAGTTGGTTTGGGTTTCTCTTTATCATCCATTTTTCTATAGACAGAGGGTTATACTACTTGGATAGTTGCATACACACAAGGAACCTATCTAACTCTCTCTGACCTAAATATCTTTTCATTTCTAATCTGACTTCATCTACCATGCTCACTTTTCCTACTATAATCCTTACCCCTACATCTATCCTAATCCTCATTCTACTTCCTTTGTATCACGCCTCCTCTTATACCACCTTCCACCTACACCCTATACCTCCTCCTCCACACCCCCACCTCACAAATCACTTCCACAATATCTCTGCCTCTTTATCTCCCTCTGAGCCCATCCTTCTCTTAAAAGTAAAACTCTTCCGAATCCCTACTAAATTCTACAAATCCAAACCTACCCTCTACCATCCATTCCTAACCAAACATAATCCTCACAAACTTATTCCCCTTCTCTCTTACCTCTGCTTAGCAGGCGCCATTCATCCCAACCCAGGACCAAACATTTCTCTAACAAGCAACCTAGCTCCAGCAACAAATCCACCAGTAAATACCTTAAATTCCTCACCATCAATGCCCAAAGCTTAGCAAATAAGCTTACCCTCTTTCATGCCTGGCTCAATCATAATATAACTGACATTGTAGCCATCTCTGAAACCTGGCTAAACCACACATAACCGACTCTGAATTCCTTCCCCTCAGCTATCAATCTCCCCGATCTCACCACCTAAGTAAAAGAGGTGGTGGTGTAGCTATAATCTACTCCAATCATTTGTCCATCACTCCCTACCCTAACCCTATCCCTTCCTTTAATAATGCTGAACTTGTAACTTGTCTTCTAAAATTAAATGACCATAAAAATATCTGCATCATCTCCCTCTATAGTCCTCCTGGTAACAACACCAATACCCTGGAAGTCATCGTCTCCTGGACCTCCTCTAATATTAAACTTGAAACCTATATTATGGGTGATGTAAATATTGACTGGCAAAAAATCATTGACCCTAATCCTACCATTTCAATCAATCTCTTCAATTTCACTCAACTCACTAACTCCATTACTAGGCCCAACAAAACCAACCCCCAGGCTCCATCCTAGACTGGATCCAGGTATCTCACCCTAACAAAATAACAAAATCTGGTGTCACTCCTGACACATTAGGAGACCACCTCCCTGCCTTCACCCATAGAGCTACACCCTCTTTCTCACATTCCCACCAACTCCTACATACTCGCAACCTTGCTAACTTTAACCCTTCTACCTTTTCTGACTCCCTTAAGTTCACTAACTGGAACCCACTAAAAACCCTACCTTTAGACGATGCTGTTGACTATTTCAACTATACATTCTTAACTGTCCTAAACTCCCTAGCTCCAATAAGAACAAAAAGAGCTAAAACCACTCCATGGCTTATCAAGGAAACCAAAAAAATGATGCTACAAAGAGACAAAACCTGGAAAAGCTATCTCCAACATAAACAGCCTGTATTGTTACTTAAATACAAACAGCTGTGAAACCAAGCTAAAAAACAAGTCATTAAAGATAAAAAATCCTACTACATCAAACTCCAAATAAATCATGCAAAAAACCCCAAACAGTTCTGGAGCACTATTAATTCCCTCCTCAAGCCTGGTACACAAAACAACCCATGTCCTGATACTAGTAAATCTGAACAAGAAATCACCAAACTATTCAAGACCTTCTTCACCTCTTCTATTGCTGATCTAATCAAGACCTTCCCCAACAATAACCCTCCACCCCCCTCTGCTCATCTTCCTACTCCTCCTACTCTCCTACACCCCTTACTTTTGAACTTAAACCTGTATCCACCTACCTTATAAAAAAGCTTCTCTCCAAACTTAAAACTTGCACCAATGCCGCCGACAACATTCCTTCCTCCTTCTTAAAATTTGCCTCCGATGGTATTGCTCTCCCTATCAGCATCCTGATAAATAGATCACTACTTGCATCCTATGTACTCATACTATGGTGTTCTGCATTTATTCTACAACTCCAGAAGAGTGGTAAAAACTGTAATGTTTCCAATTTCTGCCCTATAGCCATCCTCTCACCAATCTCTAAACTTCTTGAAAAATGCATACACCTGCAGCTCATGCCATTCCTTACTGAACACCAGCTACTCTCTCCTACCCAACACGGCTTCTGCCCTGGACACAGTACCAACACAGCCCTTCTTTCCTTCTTACATTCTGTCAATCTAGCTAAAGACTCTGGTAGCATAGTTTCAGCTGTTCTACTAGACTTATCTAAAGCTTTCAATACCATCTCCCACACCCATCTATTAAATTATCTATCATATCTCTACATCTCCCAAAAAACTATTTCCTGGTTTTCCAGCTATATTTTTGACAGGTCCCAAGCTGTCAAATGGGGCCAGGCCTCCTCCATTTTCCTCCCCACCCCTACAGGAGTACCCCAAGGTTCCATACTAGGCCCTTTACTATTTAACATCTTTATTAACGATTTCTACAAAGCCATACCCAATACCAAAATTGTCCAATACGCAGACGATTCCACTTTGGTCTGCTGCACCTCTAACCTATCTGATCTTCAGTCTCTAACTCAAACTGCCTTCTCAACTACTGAAAACTGGATGCATCAAAACCACCTTTCACTAAATGCTAACAAAACTAAGATTCTTCTATTCACTCCCTCAAAATTCACTCCCTTTGATAAAAACTCACTTCAAATTACCAGCCTTAACAATTCCATTATCAAAGTCGTTCCCTCTGCCAAACTCCTGCGGGTCACCATCGACGAACACTTAAAATTCAATACTCATATCCAACTTAACATCAAGAAAACCCACATAAAACTCTGCCTTCTCTACAGAAACAACCACTTCCTCACTCCCTCCACCAGACAAACTTTGGCCACTACCTATCTCCTCCCCTCTCTTTTGCATGGCGCTCCTCTGCTTACCAATCTATCTTCCACACTCACCTTCAAACTGGAAGTGTGCTACAACAAAATCTCTAGATTCTCTACCAAGGCAAAATCCTCCTCCCATCACTGCACCTCCCTACACTCTTTAAATTAGCTTGAACTCCCTAATCAACTTGACTTCCTCCAAATCATCACAGCCCACAAATTATTATTCCACCCTACTAGCTCCCCTGCATTATCTAATATCCTACAACCATATACCCCCCTAAGACCGCTTAGATCTACTCACCAAAACCTTATAATCATCCAAAAACCCAAGCGCCCAGCTGGTCAGCTTCTACTGTCCTTTTCCCTAGCCAAAAAATGGAATGCCCTGCCCTCTACTCTGAGGACCTGTGACAATCCACACACCTTCAAAACACAACTTCATTCTTACCTGTTTCTTCACAGGAAATGTAACTGCACTCTTCAACTCATACCTCCCAAGCTCTGCTCCTCCTTCTCTCCTAGCTAACCTTCATGCCTTCCTAATTTCTCTCATATACTTAGATTATAAATGTAACTAAACAGTAACATCCAGCCATTATGCTGTATGCCTGTCTTTCTCTTGAAAATTTTTTAATAGTTTTGCTGTCTTTACTGAATGATACCTGTTTTGACTGTAATACTACCTGTTGATTGTTGTACTACCTGTTGATCGCAATGCAAATATTTTTCTTGTAATTCTCTATGCAATGTAACTTTGTATTGTGGGGCTTTTCTCCCCAGGCCTCCAGTGAAAATGGGCTCTCGAGCCCAGTGGACCTCCCCGGTCACCAAACTGGAATAAATAAATAATAAAAATAAATAATTTCAGGTATGCATGGTGGTTTTCATGGTTTAAGGCTGGAGACCTGTAGCTAGTGATGATATGGTGGGGATTTTACCTATGGCCAGCTGGACATGGATTAGCTTAAGTGGGTCATTTATTTTATTTATTTATTTTACATTTGTTTACCAGGAAACTCTGACTGGACACATGTCCTTTTACAGCAGAGGCCCAGGGAGAAAAGCTTCAGATAAGAAGTACATTATAGCAGTACCAGAATGTAGTTCAGAACACAGAACACAATACAAGAAGTAGATAACAGTGTTAAACAAATCAGTTTCCTATCTTTTAGCTAACAATCAATAGTCCATCTTGTAGCTCATTCACATGTTAAATTATACAAATATAGTGAAAAAAAGTGCAGCTAACATGTAATGAGAACTTATACTTTATACGAGAGATAGAGGTATAGAATAGAGAGGGATGGTTTAGTCAGGAGTACAGCAATTTGCTTGATAAGTGACTTTTTAGCGTTTTTTTTTTTTTTAATTGTGGTAGAGCTGGAGTAGATATGATGTCATGAGGTAGTTTACTCCAGATTTTTCCAATATAATTTGAGAAAAGGGACTCTCCAGCTAGGTTATTATAAATGTTGATTTTAATGAGGGGTTTATTGGTGGAGCGTAGAGTTGTGATAGAGGAATATGGTTGTAGTAATGTTTGTAGGGATGGTGTTTTCTCAGGTTGGTAAAATATTTTATGGGCTGTAGTTAACTGGTTAAAGAGAAGGAGTTGGGGGAGTTCAAGCCATTTGAGTTGTTTGAGTACTATACAATGGTGGGATGTAGATGGTGAATTAGCAACATATCTGGCAACCTTGTTGTAACAGGATTCAAGTTTTGCTAACTCAGATTTTCTTAGATTTGTGAATATGGGAGATGCATAGACCAGAATAGAGATCATGTGAGATTGTGCAATAGAGGTATTAGTATTTTTTGTGAAGTACTGTTTGTTCCTAAATAGCATTCCAAGTTTTCTGTGTACTTTTTTACTGTTTCAGAAATGTGGATGTTAAATTTAAGTTGGGATCGATTTCTACACCTAGTAATTTGGTATGCATTGATGGGGGTGATGATGGTGTTATTTAATACCACAGTGTTAAATGTGGTAGTGGGTACTATTGATTTTTGTGGGATGGAAAATCATAGGTTTCATTTATTTGGAGTTCAGAATTAATTGGGAATTTGTTAGCTATGTCTCTATAGATAGTAAGGTTTTTTTTTTTGAGTTGTTTGAAGTTCATGCATGTTAGTAGCAGCACATATCACTGTTGAATTGTCTGCATATTGTATGAGTGAGGCTTGTGGGGTAGGGGTATATAGATTGTTTGTAAATAATGAGAAGAGTCGAGGACCTAAGACTGAGTCTTGCGGGAGTCCTAGGGTTACTGCGAGAAGGGGTGTTAAAGACTGTTACCAACGTACTGCTTGCTGCCACCCAGATAAGTAATCTTGGAACCAGACAAGAGTAGACTGACATAAGTTTAGTTTGGTGGGTACTTTTAGAAGTCTGCTTTGTGAGGCCATATCAAAGGCTTTTGATAGTTCTAGGAAGAGAGAGGATACATAATCACTGTTATTTCTGTGCAGGCTGACATTTTTTGTAAAAGTCATTAGTGCTGAGGTAGTACTGTGATATGAACGAAAGCCATGCTGTGTAATGGTTATTAGTTTTTTAGTATGGAGATAGTCTGTAATTTGTTTGTGAACAATTCTCTCTAGTATCTTAGACAATGAAGATAAAATTGCAATAAGGTAGTAGTTACAGATCTATTGATAAGCCTCCCTTATGAAGTGGTATTATGTGAGAGGTTTTCCAGATGGTTCTGCTATGGATCTATTACTTAGAATGAATACTGGATAGGTAATACATTTAACAGCTAATTTTGGGAAATCAGCAGGTAGTTTGTCTGCAGCTGGTGAGGAGGGCTTTAGTTTTTTAAGCAGTCTTTTGATTGTATCAGTATAAACAGGTTGCAGGGAGAAGGTTATCCTGTTTTTAGATGGCATAGATGGGGTTGTGATAGGAGAAGGGCTTAGATTGTTGGACAGGGCTAAGATAGTCTCAGTAAAGTATGTACTGAATTGGGTAGCAATATTGTCAACATTATTACTGGTAATGGTGGGTGTGTTTACTGATGGTTGCCCCATGTGTTGGTCGGGCCCTGCATGTTGTGTCTATAACGTAAACACCTTAACCATTATGCCATTATTAACCATGACTTATATACATAATATGTATTCTAATATTTGTGAATTTTTGAACCAGATATATGCATATTCAAGATATACTAGAGTGGACCAGGTTAAAGCATTTGTATTTAACATTGTACCTTTAAGACTTAATTGATAGCAGGTGCTTCTACTATATAAGGAATTAATTGTTTTTGTGAGTTGTCTGATGAAGGGCACATCCCTGAACGTGCTTACCTATTTTATAATAAACTTCCTAGCTGTGGTACAGTTGGTGTTTGTTTGCTACTTCAACTATATTTATTTTACACCAACTGTTTTATTAGTTGGTAGAGGATTTCTGTGTTTTGTGTGTGCTGACTTTGCCTGCCAGGAGTATGTCATTTATTGCTGACCAGAATTTTTGTGGGTTATTACAATGCCTGGTTTAGATTTCTGAGTAATCATTTGTTTTGTCTTGCTTAATTTGTTTCTTGGCAGTATTTTTATGTTCTCGGTAGGTTTGTAGTGCAGATTGAGTTTTAGTTTTGTGCCAGTTTTCACAGGCCTTGTCTCTTGTTTTTAGGAGAACTCTAGTATCTTTGTTTAGCCATGGGGAACAGTTGGATTTAACTCGTATAGTCCTAGTAGGGGCTTGTGTGTTTAGGATGGACAGGAAGGTGATATTAAAATAATCTACTTCCTCTTCTAGGGGAAGTATTTTAAGTGGGGCCCAGTTACAGTGCTTTACAATGTCTATAAGGTTGTTGAGGTTTATGTTTTTTGTTTCTTATTTGTTGGTATATTGCTTATTTTATTGGATGAGTTCTTTTCCTGAATAGATAGGTTGGACAGTGGTCACTTAGGCTGTCTGGAAAACAGCCAGCTTGAGAGGGGAGGTTCGGTCTATTTGTTAAGATCTAGTCAAGAGTAGGGTGTTTATTGGGTGATTTATCATTCCTAGTGGGAGTTTATATGAGTTGGGTATAGCCATGTAAATTGATATAGTTTTTGGGATTATAGGAATTGCAGTCTGACCGGTCTACATTAAAACCACCCATGATTATCATTTCCTGTGGTAGTATTATTGTATATTTTCTAATGATCTCATCCTCTGGTGGGATATAGATGCCTATTATGTTTATATGTTTTTGGGGGTTAATGTTCAATTTGGTATGAACTACCTCAGCACTGTTGAAGTTTGTTGTGTCTACATTTAGGATTTCTAATATAAGGTGGCTTTTATAATGTATTGCTACACCTCCATCTCTTTTTCCTATTCTGTTTCAATGTATTATATTGTAACCTGATGGGAGAATTTCATTATTGGAAATATGAGGCTTTAGCCAGGTTTTGGTAATGAGAACAATGTCGGGAGAGTATACAGAGAGGCTGGCATGCAACTCATGGACTTTGTTGTTGATACTTCTAATATTAATATAACATAATATAACAGCAAACTGAGCCCAATAAGCCACTGACATAGTATAAAAACTACAAGCCAAGCGAACTACTACTACATACGCAAGGTGCAGTGAAGTTTTCAGGTACACGCAGTGAGTTCTATTGCACAACCTGGGTTTGCAGCAGTAAAGGCTTAGCAGTTATGGGATCTATGAAGAGGGAAAAGAGAGGGAAATGTGGTAGTTGAGATAACAGAACAGTATACAGAGGTGTATTATACCAAATCCATGAGACAGAAGAAGAAAGAAGCAGATAAAATTACAGAGGTGAGCTCTGGCTGCTACGACACAGAGAGAGTGGAGGTATAACAATAGAAGATAGGAATGGAGTATTGTTTAGAATTAGTTGCACACAGTTTGAGGAAACACAATAGTAAAAGTGTATGAGTTACACAAGTGTATACATACTAAACGCTACATATAACGTTCTTAACAAGGCAACACAAGCTTATTCTGTTAGAGTTACAAGTCTAAAGACAACTGTATGGTTATCAAGATGTAACCTTGCCATGTATTTGCAAACTAGACCATGGAACATATGCTAATTCAGTCTTGGGAACCTAGGCACTTTTTACTGCTAAATAATCCAGCATCTGTTTAAAAGGTTAATAGCATACATAAAGTGACTAGCCTTTACATTGTAATCAGGTCGTCTACATCCACACAATCCCAGATAAGAGAATTAAGAACCTAAAACCTCCTAGGTATATATTCAACTAACAAGTGGTTAAAAATAAAGATATTTTACCTATAGTCTAGACAATTAAACATCAAGCTTGACAATGCCAGTAGACCATAATTTATAGCTCACACATCATCGGAGACCGACCTGGTGTCTATTACAAACAGGAACTGCAAAAGATTGCCAGATGCTAAGACTAGATTTTAAACCCACAATGCATCATGGGAAGGTAAGTGAGTAGGACTGTATGGGATGTGATGATATCCTAACAATGTAGTTGGACTGGAGTCAGCTATACCAGTCTTTAAAGAAATACAGTCAGTTGGTACTGTCTTAGTGTTTGAAAATGGTACAGTTGTGGAGCATGTACTAACTGTGAATGCAGAGGCTGGAGGTAAGGGGAATGGCTATCAATTACAGGGAGAGAAGACTGTAAGTGTATTACCTGCTATAGAATTTAGCCTTGTGTTAAGGTCATACATAGACTGTCTATTCAGAAAAGCTTACAGCTTATAAAAAATAATGGGAAAAAGTACACAATGTGAAGAAACTATTCTAGGGGGAGTAAAGACCTATAGGAGGTTGAGTGGAGGATGTGGGGGCACCCTGATGATGTTCTGCAGCTAATTATGGGACACACAGTTAAAATAAAAGCAGTTTTAAATGCAGAGCATACATAAACTTGGTGGTAATGGCAAAGTCTTTGCCGAGGTGCAATGGAGTTTTCAGGTACACACAGCGAGTTCTACCACACAGCCTGGGTTTGCAGCAGTAAAGGTTTAGCTGTAATGAGACCTTTGGCTAGTTCAAATATGCATTACAATGCCAGTAGACCATAATTTAGTGCTCACACATCACTAGTCTGAGCTTGTGTCTATTATGAACAGGAACCACAAAAGAGTCATCCTTCTTGACCAGTCTTGAGGTGTGATTTTTTTATGTAAATGGAAACACCTCCTCTTTTCATTTTTTCCTATCCATACGGTGGTCTAAATATGTAATAGGCATAATAGCCTTGCACTGCTGGGATGCTTTCCACAGCCTTGAACCATGCCTCTGTAACTTCACAGACATCAGCATTCTCCAGGTTGAGGAGATCTTCCAGGGAGTGCAATTTCTTGTTAAGACTCCAAGCATTGAGCAGCAGTACCTTCAGCTTGGCATTAGACAAATGTGTTATGTTGGTAGGTGTGTTGGTTTGGTACTGCTTACAAAAGGCATTAGTGCATTATTGCCTTTGCCAGTTTTCAAAAGCTTAGTGGTAAAAGGTGCAGTCCATCTCTGGCAAAGCAGCATGGTTTGTCAACCATGTTGTCCCAAACAAATACTTGATCTCCTTGGAATGACACCAGTAGCTAAGACAATTATTGAGATTAATCTTTTTGTGATTGTATTCTGATGAAGTTGCCTTTGACGAATAGTGAATTAATCATTTTACACTAAAATACCTGGTTTTCTCCTGATTTTTGGTGTTTTTGTACTACCTTTTTGTGATTGTATTGTGGTATCATTCTTGGTGAGGGTAGAATACTGCTCAGTGTGAGGCTCATACCTGCCTGTGGCACATAAAGAGGTCCATCATGTCGCTCTTCATATAATCCATGGAAGTACCTCTCAGGTCATTCACAGCCATGTGGACTATCACTGAGTCATATTGGTACTTTGGGTTGAGTGTCCTGAGTGCCTGTGTGATTTGTCCCATGATAAGCAACTGACTGTAACAATCTCTTTAACCAATCTGGTGAGAGAGATATATATGTCTCTCATAATGGACTCTCCTGTGATCAAGATGTTAGAATTTGTGGTGTTTAGCCTTAGTGTCTTGCTTGTGAAGACACTATTATGTGCATTTTTATGTGTAGCATAGGTGTTGACTTGGTATTGTTTGCATGTTGTTTCTGATAGCAGCATACAGGAGGCCTCTGAGGTTTTGGTAAGGTACTTGTGAGCACCTCCACATATGTGGGTTCATGCACTGAGCCCTTATTTAGTGAGGGAAATGATGTGCATGTGCTGACAACCTTTTTGTCAGTTGATTTGTCATTATGTGAGAATTGTGTCACAATTTTCATGGTATAACTACACCTCTCATATATTGTGTTTATTATTTCAGGATTAACTAGTTGTTAGTATAAATGAGACAACTGTTACATTGCCTCAGGCTACTCATGTCCACCAGGCTAGCCATCAGAAAAATGGTTATCCATGGTTTCCTTTTTTTTTCGTACTGCTTTAATCAAGTAGAAGAGTTGGTAGATTTAACTGGACTGGAATGATAGCACATGGACAAATAATGGGTGTTATACTCAGTGTCAACTGCAACTTTCCAACAAGGCGGTGTTGCTCTGTGCAGAACTCAGATGCTCCTAGAGCAGCCGGGGGGCTGGGAAAGGTTGCAGAGACAGTTATTTGAAAGGAAATTTTGACATGCAAAATGTTTGTGTCTACACATGGCACTGCTAATGACCACTGTGTGGACAGAAGCCTAGCACAAACACAGGGTATATACAGAATCAGAAAAATAAGTTTTACAACAGAAAGGCCTGCAGACCAATCAGGAAAACACACAATAAGCTTTCGGCCAGCAGCCAACTCAGGTAGGTTTGCTACAGCACATGTCTGCAGCAAGAGTGGAGCAAGAACACTATCTTAATGTAAAAATCCTGGTTTTATTGCTCAAGTGCAGGGAAACTACACAATCAAAATAGTGGAGTCCTGAAAATCGAGCAGACACAATGTAATTAAGTACTACAGCAATAGTGGAAATGGCTCAGCTTTGAAACACAAAGTATGAGAAATGGAACAAATAATACAGTATTATTATGAAATACAGTAAAATAATCAGCAGAAGTGCAAAATCATACTTATTTTCTTTCATTCTGCAGTAGATGGTTTTAGATGCAACATATTCTCTGTAACTGTAAGGCAAAGTAGCCAAACCAAGATCAGCTCTGAAGAACCGAACACGCAAAAAAAAAAAAACAGGCTTATATATATATTCAGAAAAACAATATTTACAACAGCACACCCTAATGATCAATCAGGAAAACACAATCAGTTTTCAGCCAGCAGCTCCCAACTCATATAGGTTTGCTGCAGCACACTTCTGCCCCAAGAGTGGAGTTAGAAAACCCTCTTAATGTAAAAATGCTGGTTTTAGAGCTCAAGTGCAGAGAAACCACACAATCTAAATATTACAGTCCTGTAAATCTAGCAGACACAATGTAATTAAGTACTACAGCAGCAATAGAAACAGTTCAGCTTTGAAACTCTCCAAAAATGCATCAAATTAAACAGTAAATAAAAACATATCTCTCAAGCTTCTATCTCAAAGATGAGAAACACTACCTCTCATAATGTGGAACAAATGGGAAACATGTGGAACACCTAACAGCTTAATAACAACTTCAACTAGGAAGTTCATAGGATGGCTAAAATGTGCTACTGTTCACTTACAAAAAAAATATTTTTATGAAATACTATGATTTAGTACTATTCTCTATAGATTTGAGTTAAAAAAATCCCCAAGTCTGAATGTGTAACAGACCCTTTCAATGTGGAACTTTGAGGAACATGGGCTATTTTCAGACCCAAAATGAGAAATGCTCCTTGTAACGAGGTATACTTGAGAGGCATACATACAGGATTCTTATGAAATACAGTAAAAATAATCATCAGAAGTATAAAATGATACTTATTTTCACTCTTTTACCAGAAGATTGCTTTAGATGCAGCAGAATTTCTTTAACTCTGAGATAAAGTATCCAAATCAAGATCAGCTCCTGAGCACAAACCCATGCAATCACTGGGCTTATTCAGAATCAGAAAAACAAATTTTCCAACAGCAAGGGCTACAGACCAATCAGGAAAACACACAATAAGCTTTCAGTCAGCAGCCCCCAACTCAGATAAATTTGCTACAGCACACTTGTTTAACAAGAGTGTAGTAATAAAACCCTCTTAATGTAAAAATGCTGGTTTTAGAGCATGAGTGCAGGGGACTGTACAATCTAGATACCAGGGTTCCACACAACTAAGAGACACAATGTAATTAAGTACCGGAGCAGCAGTGCAAACAGTTCAGCTTTAAAACACTACTAAAGTGTGAGGAATATAACAAATAATACATAATTCTTATGAAGTACACTAAAAATAATCAGCAGAAGTGGAAAATGATTTTTATTTTCTTTCTTTTGGCAGCAGATGGTTTTAGATACAGCAGATTCTCTGTAACTATCAGGTGAAGTAGCCAAATCAGGAGCAGCTCTGAGGAATTGAGCTTAAATGAGACTTAAGCCTATGTGAGAAGACATAAAAGGAGACTAATGGTATCTTGTACAACCTTGCACAGTTTGGGAGGGGAGCACTATTAAATGCTTTAAAAGGGAAGCACAGACTTTTAAGTGGGTTTGCTTAAAGGTGTATATGGATAGACATCTTAGAACTTCTTGTGATCATGTGCCTACAGTACTTCCTATGTTCCTGCATTAGGCATTATTCAAATGTGGTTATTAATAAAATGAGTACTGAGAATGTGGTGGGCATGAAGCAGTCAATATACCTTTGTTTCTGGAGTTGTTTCTGGAGGACCATTTTATTGTGAGGAAGTGAAGCAAAACATGAGGTAACACAAAACACCCAAGGAGATCTAACAGTCCACCAGATTTTGTTGGGTGAAGCAGATTTGGATGAACCACACATCTGAGAAGCTTTCAAAACTAATGTCATAGGTGAAGGATAAGCTTTCATTCTTAGCTAGCACCAGGGTGTATGGAACATAAGTTGAAAGTTTGGTTTCCGATCATTTGGGTAGGACTTGTTTCATTTGCTTTAAATACCAATTCCATTTCCCTGATAGTTTTGGAGCAAAAAGACAGTTCATGTACTGAATGATAACTCAGTAACAAAAATAAACTGCTCCACTTCTCTCAGTAGAAAACATGTTTTATTATAAAAATGATTCAGCTCTTTATTCCAATAACAAAACACAGAGTTTATAAAAACTGTTAAAACCAATGTCAACCTTACATTAAAACTGAATATCATTCATCTGATTGGCATTAGCCAATCAAAATCAGTAAATAAAATTAAAATGCATAAACTTTTAAAGTAATAAAACACATAAATAATACTGTGTGTGCGCCATTGCACACATATGCACTTACATATAGTTAGTAGTCCAAAGATTTGCTTTCAGCCAACAATATAGAAACATTGCTATTGATTCCTGGAAACATTGTGGCATTGAGTCTAAGGAGCCATAACAATTTTCTTTCAAGCCTGCATTTCCAGGCATCTCACCCTACATAGATGTTTGTTTTGCTAATAACAAAAACGCAACCTTCTTGTAGCTTGGAAAAATAAGTGGCTGCTTAAATAGCACATTGTTAACATTCCCCATCTTAATCTCTGCGATATGTTTATAAATCTGCTTTTTAGGGAGTATTCCATTTTTCCGATATGATATCCATCACAAGAAAGACATTGTGTGAGGTATACTCCAGTCCTGTTCTTGAAGTTGCATCTATCTGGTTAAGGAATTGTCCTGTGATAATTTTTAACTGAAACATTTGTTGTGTCTAAATATACCTACATTGCCTGCAAATCTTTCATTTGGAAATTTTTCCAATGTGAATGATAGAAACATCTGATGAGCTGTCTGTTATTATCTTGATATTACATACCCTTCTAAAAATGTTTCATTCAGCATCTACCATTTGCATAAGATGCAATGGCATAGTGTTCTCCCAATTTTGCATATATGTCTAGCATCCACTGAAAAAGATGTGATGAGAGAGTCAGAGGTCCACACTCATATATTGCAACACTTCTTCATGGTGAACCATACATCTTTCTGAATGGGTTTGTAAACCAGACTTCTGTCACTAATAACTACAACTGCAACCTCATCAGTAAGTTGCTCTTTGTACTGACTGTTGATAAGCATATATGACAACAGAAATTTCTTCTAAAAATACTCTATCCAAGGAAATAATTCAGAACAGTCTTATAATTTGTCTTTTCACAAAACTGCATCTGGGACTGTCTTATCATCGGTCTTTTCACACACCTGCATCCTTTTCATCAGAAGCCAGTATAGCAGTTAACATGAAAGTGGTTAGAAAACACATACAACAGGCAAGTGTAACACATGTGCAGATTGATGAAAATAAACATGGGTCTCTAGGGAATTGAGCATATGACTTTCCCACATAATGTATTCATAACAATGCATTAGCAAGGTGAGCCACTGCAGTGATCAGAATAAAATAGGTTACAAGTACACATAGCAGGTAAATGTAGCATAAGTGCAGACTGAAAGCAGAATAATTGTAAAACAACATACAATTCCCATGGGATTAGAATTTCTCAACCAGTGCACTGTCACAGCAAGAATAATAGCATGAATATACTGTATCAATGGAGGAGTTCAAATAAGAGCAGAAGCTGACCTATACTTTATTTCATACTGGTATGCAAAGTGAAGCTTACCTCATTTGTGTGACTCATAGGCATGTTTCAAGGATTTTTTTGTCAGTTTTGCCATGGGATGTGGAGTGCCATTTCATTATAGTCATAAATTACCAACTATATTGCTCACTGCAAACTGTCATGCAATATCTGACCATAGAAAATGATTTTTAATTTTATGCCAATTTTGGTACATGTAGGATGTATAACTTTTGATCACATCATAGCTCAGAAATGGGAATATAGGGCAGAAAGAGATGAAAAGGGGGAACAAACATAGGGCATACAACACAATGTGAATAAATACAGAATGGGCAGGATGGACGTGGGATAGGAGCCTATATTTCTCAACTTCCTCTCTCAAACATAGCAGCTAATCCAGCAATAAATTAGATTTGCTAAGTGGCAAAATCCCTTGCATAATATACACATTGATGACAGGAAAATTTACTTTCAGTGGAATGGAACATGTTATAGAAAAAAAGAAACAGGCAGATGAATGGAATTGAAACTCTGCTTAAATCACTGCTATTCTCTACACAAGGTCATTAGCATGGCATGCCACATAAACACTCATAGGAAAGGTGACTGAAAAACACAATTCAAAGGACTGTAACCCATGATGGCAAAAAAGAGTAATGCGCATAAAAGGGCAGTGGCAATCTGTAGACCTCTGTATAAGCAAGTGAAACCACAAAAAAAATATAATAAAATTGTTAGAAAACACACATTTCAAGAAATCATTAGGACAGTGTGGAAGGTTAAATGGTTAATATTAAACAGCATATCACCATCATGGGTTCAATTCCCTTCTACCAGTATAGTGACAAGGTACATATTGCTGTATGAACAGATTAAGCCATGGAAGCTGTCACATCACATTTTATTCATAAGTACATGGTAAGTGATAGCTTATGGTGATTTATTTGTCAGACATTTGGAGGTTAGAATTCAATGGATTTTACCCCCTGCCTGCCTAACTTATATTCCCTAGTTCTGTATATTAGTAGGTGAAGCCACAGAAGAATTCATAATAAAGCTGTCAGAAAACACACATTTCAAGGTAGGGCTAGAAAAGTGTGGAAGACTAAAAATTATCAGTGTTAAAAAACATATAACCACCAATCTGTGCCTTTCATATTGATGTGATACATAAGAGTGCATTAGCAAAGGCAGACACTGAAGCTGTCTGACTGTAAGTGGTTATGAAGAAGCCACATATCTGAGATATCTAGCACATTTGCAGAGTGGTTATGAAAGTGTTGAACAACAACCAACCACCATGGGAGTTAAACACCCCACACATTGCATTCATAGGTTTATAGGTGCATAATAGGTTAAAACCAGTAGGGACTTTATAAGCCTATCTATGTAACAAATATATCTCACATATTAGTGTGCCTTAGATGTTATTTTAAGGGGTTTATGTTAGTTAAGGTATGATTTAATGGCAGCCTCTGTCCATCAGAAATACAGGTGTCAGATCTAGTTGAATTTCCAATTTCCCATCTACCAGGTTACACTTGAATTAGGGTTAGGGAAGAGTCCACATGTATGGGAAGCCTATTCCAGAGAATGGGCTTTCACTGAGATACATAACTGCCCTTCTAACATGTCCCATTTAAGATACAACCACAGTTTAAATATTTAAATGTAGTAATTCTGATGCTGTTCATTTTGCAGATATGCAAAATATTCATTGGTGTGGGAATCCAAAGATGCATTGTATACCATACCAGGTATAAGTCACCTCTCAACTGTCTATATAAAACAGAATACAGATAGAGGGCTTTGAGGCAATCTGCATAGGACATTGTATTTATACCCTGTATTCTTTCCAATGAGGAATCTCTCTGGAAGTTCCAGTGGTTGCATGTGCCTGGTCAGGTACATAACAAAGTTGGCTTTATACTCAATGACTGTTCTGATGAAGGCTGAGTACAGTGCCACAATGACCTCCCTGGACCTAGATGTCATGCTCTTATTTATAGGATGAGCGACATAGAATTCTTTTCTCACTACCTTAAACATAATTTGGTCAAAAGCCAGCTATCAAAATGAGTCCCCAAATACCTGACTTCTGTGTCTACTTTTAGGTGTATTTTATCAATGAGATAGTTTACCTGGGAGGCTGACTACCCAAATCATAATGTTATGCATTTCTTGACAGTGGGTCTTAAGCCATGGCTTTGGCACTAGTCATTTGTCTGTATTATACCTTCCTGTAAGATGTTAGCATTTTCAGTAGTTTCTATAATTGCACTCAGTGTGCAATCACCTGCAAATATAGTAAGTCAGGGGCCCTTGACATGGGCCTTGACATTCAAAAAATAGATGCAAAGAGGAACAGACACACCGCACAGCCCTGAAGGACTCCACTGATGACTTGCCTCTTTGTGGAGGTGGTATATCAATGTAATCCTAACTTCCAACATAGGTGCTTTTTTGAGCCTGCTGCAATTCAGCAAGTTACATAGGGATGTATGCCTAATGCCATGAATTTGTATACAATGCCCAAGTGTGGTGTTGTATCAAGTGCTTTAGCTACATCAAGGTAGGCAAGATGCACCTTTTTACTTTCATCCATTGCCTTGGTGATATTCTAAAGATGTCCACCAGGTTCAGTAGGCATGACTTGCCTTTGAAAACATAAAAAAAAAATTGGTCATGTCCAATGTCTGATGATTTCCTATGTCACTTTTAATAATTCCATTGATAATCTTTCCATGGGTTTGCATATAAGACTAGTCAGACTAATGGGTCTGCAGATCCTAGGATTCAAATCCACCCTTGTCCAGAGGGATAATCATTGCATTTGTTCATTTGCATGGTGCAAAGCCGGCCCAGAGGCAATGGTTGAGAACTGACATAATTGGCTCTGATAGGTCATATTTCAGGCTATTTAGCAGGCATCCTTTTGATATTATTGGAGCCCACTGAAGCAGTATTCTTAGCCTTAGGGCATGTACCTAAGACCTGCTCCCTACTTATAGGTGAGGGGTTATATTAGGTGGTATTTCCTGGAGGGTTACTGGGGTGAGAGGGGGGTAAAGTTTGAGCTGAATTTGTCAGCCAGAAGATTTGCTATATCTCCTAATCTTGTGACTGTGGCTACATTTACCAGCAGTTCAGCATATGGTTGTGTACTGTCTTAGAAGTTTTGAACATAAAAGGCTTTATGGTTGTCCTTGGCCTGGGATACTTTTGTTAACATAAATTTGTTTTGTTGTTCCCAGTTGTCTATTCAGTTTGATAAGAGGTTTTACTCTCTTTTTCTTTCTTGCTCTCTCTCTCTTTTTTTTTTTTTTTTTTTGGTGTTACACTTCCTACTTTTAACTTTTTTCTTCTTTTCCACAACCTGTTTAATTTTGGATTCACCAAGATGGTTTATTTTTCTGGTAGGCCCAGCAATGTCTTAATGCAAATACACCAAAAAGAGTGCTTGAGAATGTAATGGTACCACAAAACAACTTAAACAGACTGTCTGAACAAGGCAATTTCAAGTATTAGGGACCTTAAAAAATTAATGTGCAAAATCAACAATTAAAGCAAAAATAAAGTAGTAGCACTCTAAAGCAGTTACTGAAATACAAAACAATTAACAAATCTCTTACCTGCCAAGGATGGAACAGGATTAATGCAGGATCTTCTCAGAGTGTGGCAAGGGTGCCAAGCAGCTAGGAGCTGTACAAAAAGGACATGAGACAATCTGTAGTAAAGGTTTACTCAAGAAGAATACTGGTTTGTTGGGTAGGCACACAGTATTTTGGATTTATGGAAAACAATGGGTGGGAAAAGTACTTAGATAGCTTACACAACAGACAACAGCAGTGAAAGAGAAGAGGAAGGGACTTTGGACATCAGATTACCATAATGGGTGGAAGCCAGTGACACAGCCTTTTAAAACCACAACAGGAAAATGGTGGGATTGTTGACAAAAAATTAAAGTTGCTAGAAGAAGGTTATCTAAACAGGAATCCAATCAAATAAAGCCAATATGGGAGCTCTAGTCCTATGGCTCTGAGCTACAGATCAATTATCTATGGTAAGCTAGAATTTGAGAAACTTTAGTGTTTCTGTGGCGGACATAAAGAGCATGGTTACAGAAAGGCACTGAAATACACCTTTAAGCAGGTGAATGATAACCAGAATATAAGACTTCAGCAGCAGAATTGGACTATAAACAGTTGTAAACACATTGAAACATAAGTCCTGGAGAAGAACTTACAATTTTCCCACTACTGCATTTCTATCACTGTCTAGAGCACCAGCCTATGTAGAAGTTTACCAGTAACACTGTTTATGGAAAAAACAAAATCATAATTCAGTATATGAGGCTCAAATCTGGCAGTAGTTCACTTTTCTAGGTAGCAGATAGTGATACAATTATGACAGGTTTTTCAGATCATTCAGCAATATGGATAGAGGTGATGGGAGAACAATAGTATATTAAAATAGGAAATGGAATAAAAAGAATAAATGAGAAATTAGGGAATGAAATCTGAGAGTGGGAATATTACAGTTATGGAAGGATCATATAACCATGAATGACTTTTATAAAAACTTGTCTGGATGGTGAACTGAATTTCCAAAACATTATAGAAAGTGTTTTTTTTTTCAAAAGCAGGATGATTTAAGAAAGGAAGACAAAGTGACGTATGCAAAAATATATAGAGATGTATTAAAGAACTTAGGGAATACTACAAGAGTATTATGATATGGAAAAGAAATATATAAAAGAAATCAAGAAAAAATTAAGGCAAATAGCTTTTGGCAGAGATATTACTTAAAAGGGAGAAGGCGAGGTATCTGCATATCTGGGTAAAATAGTAAAGGAGGATATTAGCATAATTAGGGAAATGAATACTGTAAAAGGAGAGGTAAAAGGAACACAACAGTAAACTATGAGTATTTTAGTATAGCATGTAGATATTATACGTGTAAAAGTAAAAAGAGGAAAAATAAGAGAGAGTGGAAAGTAAAAAAAATCCAGAATGACTTAACGAAGAACTTGAAAAAGCAATTAGTGAATTGGATGAAGTACTTAGGAAAGTAAATGTTGATTCAGTAGCTAGCTCAGATGGTATAGTATATGGTATGTTCAAGAAATAAATGGACAGGCAAACAGAGTATTTGTGAGTGAACTGAATTAATTGTTGAAGGACGTTATTTTTATGTAGTGGGATATTAAAATTTATATGGAAGAAAGATGAGCGGAATGAAAAAAAACTGGAGATCCATCATATGAAACAGCACAGAATATAGTTTTATGTTAATAGTACAGAGGAGAATATAAGTAAGGATGTGTAATATTATGGAAGAAAGTATATATGCTATAAAAGGGGAGGTATGTCAAGAATTGTTATTGGTTGTAAGAGAAATTGTGAATGGCAATAAGAGAATAGGTACAGGTAAATATAGGTATAGGTAAAATAAGTAATGGTAAAAAGGGAAGATATGAAACTTATGGTAGGTGATATTAGCAAGGCATTTGATAGAGTAGGACATGATGCTTTGTGGGATGTTATGTAGAAGCATGGAGTAATTAACAGTATTAGGAAAGTGTATATATCACCCTATCAGAATAATAGAGTAAGAGTGTTAATGAATGGATGCATGATGTGTGGTATAAGACAAGGATGCTCCATGATTGGAATAATGTTTGGACTGAAAATAAATGTGACACTGTGTGAAGTAGCTTAAAAAACGAAAGAGGTTAGATATGTAATATAAAAGGAGGTGGTGATTCCAGTAGTTTTGACATACACAGATAATATATTTTAATTGCTAAGAACAAAATCTGGATGAAGGAAGTGTTGGCTTGAATGGACTTTTAAAGGAAATTGGAATTACCTTGAATAAAGATAAAAGCAATGGCTTGGAGTGATGCGGTAAAACTTGGTGTGATATATTTTTCAATTAATCAATTGCTAGTCATAACATTTGGGATAAATTGCATAGTTAGGATGCAATGAGAGGTTCTGATAAAAGAAATGAAAGAAATATGAATTATGTGGAGGACATATAGATTAGCATTCAGAAAAAAGTGTTATGTTGTGAATTCTGCATTAATGAGGAAATATTATATATATGTCAACTTTTTACATGATCCCAGAAAAATATGAAAAGGAAATTCTGGAAGTGATGTTTTTTTTTTTTTCATGTGGTGTCCAAGATTAAATCCAGTGAAAAGATGTGTTATATATGAGTGAAGATGGATGGGGAAAGGGGTTAATAAATCCAGTCATTCGTTCTGCTTCTTTAAACATGGATGGAGTTTTAATGAGGATAAAAGAAGAGAATGAGAAATTTATATTGACAATGTTTAAATATGAGTACAGACAATTCTGGGATATGATGAGAATAAGAACAATTGGAAAAAAATGTAAATGAAGAAATTAAAAATTATTAAGAAAAATGCTAATATGGAAAATAAAAATCAAGACCTAGAGAAAGAAGTATGTAGTATAATAATGTGATGAAACATTATTATTATGTAAATCCATGGGAAATTGTAACAGAAAGTAGAGTATCAGGAGGATTTCCTATGGAGACTAGTAATAAGTAAATTACCAGCAAAGGGGAATATGCCATATAAAAAGAAAGATGAAATAGTGTTTTTATTTTGTGGAGAGGAAGAGACAACAGAGCATTTTTTTAAATGTAAAAGAATGGTGAATCACTGGGAAAAGTATGAAAAAAATTGAGCATGTTAATGACATAAACAATATAGATATAAATATGATTACATATGGATATTATAAAAACAAGAAGAAAGAATATGTGAGATGGGTATATAAGAACTTATTTTATGTAATATCAGTTATTCAGAATTTATGATTTACTGAAATTTTGTTTCATGGGAAATGGATTTTGGCAGATATATTATGAAGAATCAGATTATAGTTGTGGAATAAGGAGTGGTAGTCAATTAAGGAAGAATAAAAATAAGGATGCTATAAGAGAAATGAAAACGAAAAATAAGAAATGTAAATGTGAGTCTCTCTCTCTCTATAAATATATATATATATATATATATATATATATATATGTGTGTGTGTGTGTGTGTGTGTGTGTGTGTGTGTGTACCTGAACATATGTAAATGTGTAATTAGTGTTTTTACATAATTTTAAATAAAGGACACCACTCTTTTCAATGTGTGCTATGGGATCTTTTATATCCACCTTAGCTACAACCAAATAAACCAGATGAGACTTTGGTTTAACATATCATACAAGGTACAGCAAATTCAGTAGTGCTGCACTCCCCTTTATACTGCACTCAAGCTGCAACAATCCATCTAGCTGTTTGATGGATAGAACCCAAAGCCTTCTGCACCAAAGGTAAGTATGCTACCTGCTGTGCCACTAACACTGCTTACATGATAGATGCTGCATACATTGAGCCATAGAAGCCTTCACAGGAAATCTATAGCCTTACCATATCTCAATTTTGCTTGTTGATGTGCAGATGCACCAAGCTCATTTACATGAGTGATACAAGATCTTAGCATGTTCAAAGACCAGGAAGATAGCTCTATGCATCTGCATCTTAATGTATGACCACAGGAACTTGAGGTTTAATATACAGGCCTATTGCAGCCATGTGTGTGGTGTATTTATTTATCTTTTGACTAGATTAAAGGTTGGAAATGGGAGCATAGGACAGAGCTGAATAGGGCAAGCCAGAAGAGGATAGATATTGAGGTAAGTGAGAAATCAGCAGGATGGAGGTGGGATAGAGCCACACCTCTCACTTTCTTAGCACAATAATCATGGATAAATTACAACATGAGTTGTAATGATTTAATGACCAAATCCTCATTGATGTGTCAAAGTTCTACTCATTTTCTGTGTCACAATTGTAGGCAATCTTGTGTACATTATGTAAGTCTGTGAAGTTGAAAGGTATTAATGGGATTATTGTTAGTAGAACTGGTCCCATTTTATTTTATTGAGAAGTGAAAGTTGTAGAAAGCAGTCAGTGAAGTAAGAGACAGGTAAGAGGGGAAGGATAAGTCATGGGCAAATACAGTCATGACTGACAGGGTGTGGTATAACACAATGAGGGAGGGAGAACACAATGGTGAAGTAAACATCAGGCAAACAGAAAGCAGATAATGGTAAAGGATATGGGTGTGCTTATAGACATAAAAGAGAGGGGAACACTGGATATGGAGATGGAATTGGGTGCTCATAAATGCAATCTCTACCATCTTCAGCACAGTGGAAGATTACACCTCATCTTTAGAGCCATCAGCACTGGGCAAGGGCAAGACCCAGTGAATCTCTGGAACATGCTCTCTATACAATCATTGTGGTATTGAATTTCCTGTCTAGTATCTCCCTCACTAGCTCTGAAAACATCTGATGGGTGCAGAAGTATCACCTGTACTTGCACTGCTGCTGGTGGATACCGCTGTTCCACCCTCCAGTGCAGGGCAACCTGATGTAGGTGGTGCAGGTAGTGCAGGAGGTGTGGAGATAGCTGTGGCATGCAGCAACCTGCATGTGCTGAGTTCCTCTTTTTGTGATGATATTCATACTGTACTAACATAGTTCCAATGTCCCTTTAAGTGTGGGATACATGGCAGTTCTCCATCCATCTTTTTGCAGTTGGGAATAAATGCCCAAAAGCAATTCTGTCTGTAGATGGTTAAATCTGGGATTAAAGTTTTCTCCAGCCTGACATCACTGCTTCTTGTGCATGTGCAGCTCTGGCATATGCAGCGTATCATGTAGAACTCAACACAATGTTTATCAAGTTTATCTGTCATGCAAAAAGTGACACTCAGAAACAATAATGAGTTGAGCCTTAATCAGTATAATCATTATACCTAGAGAGGGGGTCATCTACATGATATATTCATAAAGGAATCTACAGATCATCATTGTGCTTCAGAAAATGAATTTTTATTCCAATCTTGCTTCTTCTCTTACATATAGGAGCTGTTGCTACATAGAATGACATGTCGACATAAGGTATGTGGTACTTTTTACACCTATTTTATTGTACAAGGGTAGCTTTTTGTGTGCCATTCACTGTAAAGTCTAGACGTGCTGTTAATCATTCAGTGTTTCTACATATATTTCCCATAGTCACTGCCTGAAGGGGAACATTTCAAGTGTTGGCAGGCATATTACAATAGGTTGTTGCAATGTAAATGCCATACTTCCGAGTAATGTTGTATATCTCAAACATTTGTAATTACAATATAACTTTTGCAAAGGTTGTAGCTACTGATCATGTGCTTGTTAAGTTGTGTGCTTGTTAATCTGCAATTATGTACTAGTATTTTTGGAGAATATATTTAAGAAACAAATAAACGGCTGACATTCAGGTAAAGATTGTTATGTGGATACATATTTGTTAGTGTCACACCCTAATAAAGCATAATTGGTGGCCTATTACTATAACAATAATGTTAGTTTTTCTCAGCTCCATGTAGGACCACAGCTGTCATTTCCAATGTTTTCCATTCTAACAGAGCTATGTTTAAGAAAAAGGAATAAAAAGCCACATCCACCCACAAGCCCATGTTCACAGAGGCTAAAAATTAGGTGGTACCAGAGGTCCTTCATCTCCATTGAAGACAGGTCTTGGCAGTGCATTACACCAACTGACCCACTCATGACCATGTCTGGTGGAAAGTTGTCACAAATGATCATACAGTGGGTTGTAAGGATCATAATTGTGATATGGTCTGCCACAGAGCTACTGATATGATCCTTGCTGCCACCCACAGATCAGAAGCTATGGTATAGGAACAGAGGGTGACAGGTGAAGGCTTGTCTACTGAGTCACCCCCTACAGAGACAGAAAAGTTTTTCACCTCACTTAACAGTAGTACAATCTGCACATAGTGTGCTAGATGTCAGGGCAGAGCTGGATGACCCCCACAACATTTCTACTGATGATGTCTCAGGTATATACTACTGCTATTATAAATACACTTCATATGTTTTGTTTTGGTGTATTCACAGGTGAATCATTCTCTGGAACCCACACTGTGGAACTATACCTGTCTGAAGTTGGAGAATCTGTAGCCACTGATAATGATGGTGGGGTTGAGCTGGCACACTCGGGACTGAAGAGTATGTGGTTAATACAAGGAATGTGACCTATAACATCCCCTAATTAGAGTATAGACACATTGTATATACTTCCATAAAACCAGGATACACTACACTATGAGGGTGGACAGATTTCAGAGGAGGCTGTAGTTTAGGGAAGTAATCTGGAAGGACAAAAGTGCTTATCTCTTGTCTTAACTTAATAAACCATGTTTTAGACAAGGAATACAAGCTTGAATTGTGTTTTCTTATTTTTAATAAGAATGCAAATGGATCTTTGACTAGGATCTTAGATAAGATGATTTGGGAATGGTCTATTTTAATAATTTGTATACCAATATCAAGAACAATCATTCCAGTTGAAGGATATATATATATATATATATATATATATATATATATATATATAATAGAGACACACACACACACACACACACACACACACACACACACACACACACACACACACACACACACACACAGATAAATACATAGGCATGCATACATACATGTACCCCTTTAGTCCATTTCTTCTTATATGTGTTTAAACTTTCAATCCGTTTGTTCATAGATAGTTACCAGCCATATAGTCAAGAGGACTATTGAGCAGATTATCTTGGTTTCCTAACTGACCCAGAACACTGCATAGTTAAGTGACTTTCACACAGCAAACAAATAATGACTAAGGGAATGAAACCTCTGACCACAGGAAAGAGGCTGTAAACAACTTATAGGTTCAATCCTATGAACTTACTGCCAGACTTTAAGTTTTGTCCAACATTCACATTAGAACTCTCAAGATTAGTTTAAGTTATATGCCACTTGCACTGGTAATAAGACCCATTACAAACCATTATTTGTGTGAAGATATGAGGATTTATATGAATGCTTTAAAAGAGCTTCTATCTCCTTTATCAAATCTTCTTAACTTCTTTTTGTAGATTTGGTAATTAAAAAGGCTTGCGTAGCCTTGTTCAGTCATCATGTATTCATCCTAAACAAAAACATTATAAACTATCTGCATAGCTTTAGCATTGTTTCAAACATAACATCCCAATACATAGACCCTGTTAAAAATTTCATATTATACTATTCCCCCGTAAGCTGCCTGAAACATATTATTTCATTCCCAATATGTTATTATATTAGTTATTTCTTCGAAGCAAAAACCATGTATTCACTTATGTTGTATATGAACTATGCAACAGTGAATCATAACTAATATAGATTTTGTACTTGTTAGTATTACTAGGTATTTTCCTACTAAAAAGCTATGTCATTTTTATTTCTGTACAACCAGTCACTGCATTTCCTTTTAAATATCCCTCACATCCTATAAAAGTCACTAGGATGCATTAGACAGCTTACTCACATTACATTAATAAATCTACCCAAATATTTAATGTGTATCATTATTGCTTCTGCTAATATGCACTAATAATATTGTACAGCAAAGAAAATCATTTACTTCAAAACATGCTATTAAAATGCAGAGCATAAACAGGTAACAAAGAACTATCTAGGGTTGCCACCTTTGGCATAAGAAAAACCTGAGATTACTTTTAATCAGCCTAAGTGTCTGATGATTGTCACATTTAACATCTCCCAGGTTACCAGTCAAAGCAAACAAAAGTCTATTCTGGCAAGACAATTAAAATGCAAATAAATTTTTTTTCCCTGTCTGACAGTAAAAAAATCTTGACAAGTGCCAACCATACATATAATACAGCCTTTATAAAATCAGGTAATAATGTGAATTATTTTGTTTATTTTGATTGTTTTTTTTTTTCAAGCCTTATGAAAAAGGACTTTAAACATTATTCAGTCACTAAATCTGCTGAGGCCACATTTGCTTATATATGTTCAGCATTGCTGTCTTTTCAGTAGTGCAGAAACTTTTTTGGAAAATAACATTTGTAGAAAAAGTAAATACATGACTGGGTTTAACTGCAGGGGAAAGTTAAAGCTTTCCAAACTCTGTGACTGACAATCTCAGCATTTCAAATTCTGTAACAAATTTACAGACCAGATGGTCTGAATTATTGTGTCTTCATATCCACAAAATGCATGCCAATTTATTAATCAAATGAAATGGGAATGAATCTGCAGTACTACAAAGGAAGTTGAAGAGAGAGTAAAAAAAATGACTAGTACTAGCAGTTCTGAATGATGTAGTGATCAGATAAATAAGTGAACATTAATGTCTAAGGAGATTGCCAAGAAAAAACAAATTAGTGTTTAAGTTTTAAAAATGCAACTTTATGTCCCAAGTTATGTCACCAGTTGCAAAGACTAAGAAAAAGTCAGTGGAGAAAAAGATCAAATTTCTACAATGATGTATTAGTGGAGTCCCTTTACTATATAACATCAAGGCCACTAAATGTGATAATGTAATACAACAAGGCAGAGCCTGGTGCACGTTAGAATTAAACAAGCAATTTTAGCACACTCTATCAAATGGCCATAATGACTGCAATCAATGTAATAAATTAATCGCAATGTATTAAATCAATTGTAGAGATCCCTTCCACTTAATGTACCTTTATGAATTTCTATAAGACAAACTACCTACCTAATTGATACATTGGCAAACTTCAAATCCCCAACAAAACCAGTTAACTCCACTGAAAATATAGAAGTATTTGTCACCTGATTATACCAGCATGTAAACAACTGGAAAGATGCAGCTGTACCCTTTAGGTACAAGTGCACGTCAAAGCGAGAAACAAACCCACATGGTGGAATCATAATATCAACAAACTTTATAATATAATGACAAGAAGTTTTGACTAAAAGTAAAAAAAGTAATTTATTTTATTTATTTATTTATTTTACATTTGTTGACCGGGCTAGTCCAACTGGATACATATCCTTTTTCAGTAGAGGCCCGGGGAGAAAAGCTCCCAATTTCGGAACATAATAACAATGCAAATAAGAATAACAATAAAAATAACAATACAATACGAAAAAAAGACATAGTGAAACCACAGAAACAAGGAGACATCAATATGTATCAGCTAGATTGTTTGCACATACATTTTGTTTGTTTGGCCACTTAACATGTGTGCAATTAAGGAAGTAAAAATTACAATATAAGCTCTTAAAAGGGAGATGAGAGAAGAGGGGCTATGAGGCGTGTTGGATTTAATCAGGGTTTAGACATGGGCATAACCATTGGGACTTGAGTATTGCTCGGAGATGAGTTTTGTATAGGTTAAGGGAAGTCATGAGTCTAAGGCTGTTTGGGAGTGAGTTCCATTGCTTCCCAATAGAGTTAGCATAAAGAGCATCACCTCCCACATTGTTTGATTTGATAGTCATTACCTGGTTACTGTTTGCAGATCGAAGGCAGCTTAAGTTGGAGTAAGGGGTCAGGATTTTGGACAGGGCAGGGGTATTATCAGGTTGATTAATAATTTTAAAAGCTTCGATTAGTTGATTAAATTTGAGGAGATTAGGTAGTTCAAGCCAGTCCAGTTTCTTTAGGTTGACGCAATGGTGGGTCCGATAGGATGTTCCTGTGACAAATCTGGCAATATGATGGTAGGTAGTGGAGAGGTTGTTAAGCTCACGTTTATTGAGGAAGGAGAATATTGGGAGGCATATAATAGTGTGGAGAGGAGATGAGTACGTGCAATGGTTAGTTTTGCATGGGGAGTAAGACAGTTCCTGATTCTATACATTGAGCCTAATTTTTGTTAACTGACTTAATGGTTTGGGCAATGTGCATGTCAAATTTGAGCTTATGGTCAATTGTGATACCTAATAGTTTCGTGTGGGTGACGGGATCTATGATGGTGCCATTAATGGATTCAACAAAGAAGGTCCTATGATTCACAGGGGGAGGTCCCTGAGCTATGGGAGTTGTTGTCGAGGGGAGGAAGAGAAGTAACTTGGTTTTAGTTGGGTTTAGGATGAGTTTCAGGTCAGAGAACCATTTTCGACTGTGGCAAAACATTGTTGGGTGGCTGCTTGGAGTTTCTGAAGAGAGAGGTCGGAGCAGATCAGGGTGGAGTCATCTGCATATTGAATGCAGGTGGCTGTGGGGATAACAGAGTACAGATCATTTATAAAAACAGAGAAAAGAAGGGGACCAAGAATGGAGCCCTGAGGAACCCCAATGTTATTTGGCAGCAGTTGGGATAGACTATTTTGCCATTGGACTGCTTGTTGCCGGTCAGCTAGGTAGTCCTTAAACCAGTTTAGTGCTGATTTGTCAAGATGAAGGGTTTGCAGGGTGTGGAGCAATAATTGGTGGTTGACCATGTCGAAAGCTTTTGACAAGTCAAGAAAGAGAGCAGAGGATATAAGTTTCTTGTTGCGGTTGCTATTAATTGAGTCAACAAAGGAGAGGAGAGCACTGGTCGTACTGTGATGGGGGCGGAAGCCATGCTGGGTAATAGAAAGAAGATTATTGATGGTGAGGTAGTGAAGGAATTGTTTGTGAACACACCGTTCCAATATCTTAGCCAGAGGAGACAGTATTGCGATAGGCCTGTAGTTGGAGGTTTCCTTAGAGGACCCTCCCTTATGCAGTGGGATGATGTAAGAAGTTTTCCAAATTGAGGGGATGGTGGCCTCAGATAAAGACCTATTAATCAATATTGATATGGGATAGGCAATGGCATCCGATGCTAATTGTAAGTATTCTGCTGGGAGGCGATCGGCCACAAGGGTGGACGGTTTCAGTTTTTTTAATAGGGTACGAATATAGGAGGTAGATACTGTTTGGAGTTTAAAGGAGATAGAAGGTGAGTCATGAGGCTGGGTTAAGAGTGAGGAGGAATTAGGTAGATGATTGGCTAGGGACTGGATAGTCTCAGTGAAAAAAGTGTTAAAGGTATTGGCAACATCCTCTGGATGTTTGTTAGTGAGTTGGTCGGGCGTTGGGGTAGTAGATTTGCCTGGGTGGAGGAGGTTATTAAATGCAGCCCAGAACTTTTTTGGGTTAGACTGATGTTTGTCCTGGAGATGGCAGAAGTAGTGTTTTTTGTCTCTAGCAACGTCAGATTTCGTGGAGTTTCTCAGCTGTTGAAATTTAATACGGTTAAGGGGAGTTTTGGTTGTTCTCCAAGTTTTCCAAGCATGGTCACGGAGTTTAATTTTATCTTTGGTTTCTTTTGTCCTTTGTCACTAAAATAACAAACAATTAAGGAATTTAATAAACCATACTGAAGCCAATTTTGAGGCAAAAATATCTACCCAAGCCAAAGATAATCACAGTGCATTGTTTAGTTTTGTTTGTAACTTCAAAAGCACAATGCAGCAATGTACTGAGCTGATAGTGAGCAATGTTACATACACCGAGGCTGAAGATATAGTGAACATACTAGCTAATACATGTATCTCTACCTTTACCCATCTCTCCCCTCTCCATATGTCCCTTAAGATGTACCTGAAACTGGCTCATCCCAAGCTAGCATACAAAACCTTCTAAAAGTGCTATCAAAGCCTAAAAATACTGCATCAGTGGGTCGTGACAATATTCATGCATACATCATAAATAGCATGAAGCACAACTGAGCCACATCCCTAACAACACTGTTCAATCTCAGCCTCCATACAGGTTTTGTACCAAGTGAATAGGGAACAGTCACAGTCATTCCCCTGTATAACGGAGGACCTCCCACAGACCCAGGCAATTAAATACCTATAAGTCTGAAAAGATCACCACTGCAATGGATGAAGGCAGAATGTTACATACCATATATCTTGACCTGTACAAAGCCTTTGACAAAATCCCCACCACAGGCATAGTAGAAAAGTTAAATAAACTGGGAGTAAACCCCTATGTTCCCCATTAGATGCCAACTGGCTCACAGACAGAATGCAGATAATCAAAATAGGGGAAGTTACCTCCACAAAGATAACCAGTAAAAAGTGGAGTTCCCAAGGGTTCTGTGCTGGGGCCTCTCCTATTTGGGATATACTTTTCTGACATAAAAGCCAATACCAAATGGGCTAAGGTTGAGTAAGTTTGCAGATGACTATAAGCTAGGAGCAGTCACTGAATCCCCAGATGACTTAGCCATCTTGCAGGAAGGTTTAACTCAAATAAATAATTGGTGTCAAAATCATAATCTGAAACTAAATGCCAACAAATGCATTGCTGTATCCTTTGGGAATTAATCTACCCCAGGGAACTACCATATTAATGATACTTCCCTAAGAGTTGATCCAGTTGTTCAGGATCTGAGATGTTATGTGGACAGTGACCTAAATGTTGACCAACATGTGTCTCTTGTTATATGAAAGTCCTTATATATTGCACAGCTTCTACACAAAGAGATTGTGTCTAGATCTAGGGATGTAATTTTCCCCTTTACTCAGCTCTCATTAGGCCAATCATTGAATCAATGCCCCTTTGTCATATATCTCTCCAGACACATGCAACAACTGGAATACCCACAGAGATACCTTATTGCATAATACTGCATATACTGCATAATACTATATGTGAGCTGCAATGCAAGAATTCTGACTGTGCATTTATGATAGCTGGTGACTTCAACAAAGCAGATCTCAGGGAGGTGCTACCCAATTACTACCAAATTGTGGAATTTCCCACAGGGGAACAAATAATCTGGAAAAGGCTTAAACTAACATAAAAAGGGGCATACATAGCTGTACAGCAACCAAACCTGGGTGGCTCTGCTCAGATCTCCATAAAACTAATACCAGCTTACAAATGTCTCTTGATCAGAGATAAACCCACTGTGAAACAAGTTAGGGTCTGGCATGAAGGAGCCATGGGAAATCTCAGGAGCTTATTTGATACCACAGACTGGGATGTCTTCAGGGAAGCAGCCATGGTAAATAATCGGGTAAACATAGATAAATATACTGAGACAAATATGCCTTGCATATCCAAATGTGTGGAGGATGTAACAAACATCAAAAGATTAAAGTAAGAGCCAACCAAAACCATGGCAAAATGGCAAGGTGTATGAGTTGCTGAGGGAAAGTAACACTGTTTTCAGGGCAAAGGATAAGAAGAGTAAGTGTGGTAAGGGCTAATCTAAAAATGTATCAAGGAGGCCAAGAGGGAGCACGGAAAGAGGATACAAGGATGATTCGAGGATGCGAAGACTCAAGAATCCTGTGTCATGGTATTCAGCAGCTAACTGACTACAAGACTAAGTCAGCTCAGTGCGATGATAGCACTGAATTTCTGGACAGTCTAAACACATTTTATGGCAGGTTTGAAAAGAAAAACAACCTACAGACTGTAGAGAGTCTCAATGAACAAAAGGAGGTAGTAGTCAAATTCAATGCTGTGAATGTAAGGAACTAGCTAAAGAAAGTGTACCCCAGGAAGGCTGCTGGCCCTGATAACATTCTGAGGAAAGTATTGAAAGGTTTTGCCAACCAACTCAGCATAGTCCTGATGGACATCATCCATACCACACTTGTCCAGCAAAAAGTACCAGCATGCTTTAAAGTTACTGACAGAATCCCCACCTGCCTAAATGATTACAGGCCAGTGGCCCTTACATCAAATGCAATGAAATGCTTTGAAAGCCTGGTTAAAAGGCATTTGACTACAGTACTGCCCCAATCTTTTGACCTGTTGCAGTTTGCCTACTGGGAAAACAGATCAACTGCTGTTCCATTTCTGTGTCATTTCACCTCACATTGAAGCATCTTTTTTTTTTTTTTTTTTGTAAATATTTTTATTCATTTCCAAAAACAAGAAAACATGAATTCAGGTTATTTATGTCAGTGAAGTATTTACAAATTATTTAAAAGGTTGGCTAAAACATCTAAACAGATATCAAATATCAAAACCAAAATAAAGTATCTATTGTTGGCATATAATTGACTTTCTATACAATTGTTTCCTGATTATAATCTGCTACAGTCATTACTCTCCAGTATTTCAGTTACTTTTGCCATGCTATATATAATGATGTAGTTCTTTCAGTTCTTCCTTTAATAGTGTTCATTTCCAATTGCGATACTGCTGACACCATATTCATGAATTGCTTAAAAGTTGGAGAAACTTTGGATTTCCAGTTCGATGTAATGTTCTTCCTTGCAATGGCTAGAAGAGTCCACAAGATTACATATTTTGTTATTGGTACATAGTCAGGTACAGGTGCATTAAACAAAATAATAGATTTGGAAATCTGGAATTTGTCATTGAATACCATTTGGAGAAAATAATTTATTTTTTCCCAATATGGTTTAATCAAATGGCATTTGTAGAACATATGTTGCCTGTCTGCTTTTATTGATAAATCACATCTCCAGCAGCCAATATTTTTCTTAAAAATAAGTTCCATTTTATGAGGGGTTACGTAAGATCTGTGTATGAATTGCCATGTAAAGAGTCTCCAATGTAATGAAAGTGATGTCTGCTTTGGAGAGAGAAGAATTATTTTTTTGTCTCTGTCATTTTCGCCCATGTCCATTAATTGATCTATAATAGTTCCATATTTTGTCATTACTATAGGTTTTATTTTTTTTGTTTGTTTTATAAATAGATGATAAGTATCCCTTTCCAGTAATGGGTTTATTCATTAGTAATATTATATGTTCTATAAGATTAGAAACATTCTGTCTTATTGATGGTTGCATTGTTTCTTGTTTGCTTAATATATACTGTCTTAATTCTTGTACATGTAGCCATGAACTATTTTCCATATTTAATTTCCTTTTAATTTGGTCTATTGTCAGAAGTTTTCCAGAGTTTACCAATTGATGCCAATATATTAATCCCTTTTCTTTAAGCATGTTGACTACTTCTATATCAAATGTTATTATATTACCTTGTGTACGCTACTGGATATAATAAAAATGAACATACTTTAATATCAGGATTGCTATTAATAAGATTTTTGAAAATGTTTAATGTATAAGTAATATATTTGGAACTTATATTTTTATGCTTATGTATCATCATATATTCCTTCATCAGCCATAGAAAATTGTTTGATATGAAATCGGTATACTTATTTGTTACTACAAATCCTGATTTTAACCAGATTCTCTCATGAACTAGCTTCCATTTTGATGTATATTTTGTATTTAGCCATAATGATATTGTTTTAATAACAGATGAATGCAAATATACTTCTATGTCTGGTAAACCTATGCCATCCATATCCCAATCATCTAGATGATATTTCATAGCTATCCTTGTTTTTTTGGATACCATAGGAATCTTACTATTAAATCATTTAATTGTTTTAGGTGTGATTTAGCTGGTGGCAAAGAACAAGCTTGTATAACATAAAGAATTTTTGGAAATATGATCATTTTAATTATATAGAGCCTTTCTTCCATTGAAAAGAAGAACTTATTCCATCTTTGTATTAGATTTTTAATATTATTTAAGATCTCTTTATAATTTGTTTCAATTGTAGTATCTAGATTGTTAGTTATTATAATTCCCAAGTAATTCATTGTATTATCGTTAGGGATATATTTATGGTATTTTTTATTTGGATCTTTTTATTAGTATTTATAAGCAATACATTTGTTTTGTTCTCATTAAATTAAGACTCGAAAAGTTTTGAAAGTTTTGAATTGAGTCCCATAATGCTTTTAAAGAGCTATTATTATTCTTTAAGGTAATTAAGATATCATCAGCAAAAGTTACATTGAAGCATCTTGAAGAGAAGAACAGTCTGTTGTTCATGGATTTCAGCTCAGCATTCAATACAATGATTCTGATGCAACTTATAGAAAAGGTAATCAACCTTGGCATAAATAAAGAGCAGCGCCTGTGCAACTGGATCCTTGATTTTCTGACTGGAAGACCACAAAGGACCTGTGCTGGTAGCAACACTTCAGGGAGTATTACAATCAACACCAGAGTACAGCAGGGTTAGGTGCTGAGTACTGATTACAATCCTTACCCATGACTGCTCTGAGAAAGTTAGCAACAACCACATCATCAAATTCACAGATGACATCACAGTGGTGGCAAGTGGTGATGACAAGAGTAAGTACAGGAACAAGGTCAACTCCCTGATTGATTGGTGCAATAACAACATTTGGACCTGAATGTCAATAAAACACAAGAAATCATTATTGACTTCAAAAAAAGTTCTGCCATGCCCCTGCCTCTCAAGATCAATGGTGTAGAAGTGGAGAGAGTCCAAACTACAAAGTTCCTAGGGGTACATATATCAGATGATCTTTCTTGGAGTACAAACACAGACCAGCTGATTAGAAAAGCCCCCCAGCAACTGCACTTCCTAAGAAGGCTTAGAAAAGGAACGTTCTCTATGAATGCTCCAAATATATTCTACCGAATTGCCATTAAGAGCATTATCACCAGCAACTGCACTGTATGGTTCAGTGACAGCACAATGGCCAAAAGGATGAAGCTGAAAAGAATAATAAGAACAAGAGAAAAGATTGTGGGCATTAGACTTCTTAGCTTACAGGAGCTCTTTGAACCAAGATGTAAAAAGTGGTCCCTCAAAATACTGAGTGACACTTCTCATCCAGCGTATGGTTGGTTCACAGTGGCGGCTGGTGACTTCAAATCAAAGATGGCTGCAGGAGACAGCTGCATGTGTGGGGCTAATGGGACAGGGTGTGGCCAACTAGAAAAGGGCAGAGCTATGCTTGCTCAAAACCACAAAAACTGGGACTTAAATTAAATACCCAGGGTGCCAAACTGTCATTATGAGAGTCCAATCAAGACAAAATGAAGTGTAAAAGAAAAAAAATATTTCAATGCATTGGCTACATGACAGCTTATTTAATATCTAGATGGAAACAAAAAGGTTATGCGGCATGAAAAAATAAATTACTTTTTAAATACATTACTGGAATGCCAGTCAAAATCAAGTATAAAAAACAAGCAGCACTCAACTCAAACCACTTCTCATTGCACTGCAGTTCTAATTATAATTTATATTCAGCTTTATAAAATTACCAGGTAACATGCTGAAAGAAGAAATCTCTGTGATACTCCCACTTGTAAAATGTTTCTTATCCAAAAAAGACCTGCTGACTGACAACTATCTACTTGTTTAGTGGGGAAAACATAATCAAAGTAAAAATGAACAGCAAACAAGAAATGAGCTCAATAAAAAATTGCTTAAAGGATTACTGCACAGGTTATGGACCACACATGATAGATTGACATTCTGTTTAGTTTACAGGTAAAGCCTGCAAAGATGACTGCAAGTCTCCAACAAATGTAATGAGCTTCTGAAAATACTGTAATCCTGTCGCTTATTACAAAATCTGTCATATGCCTTTCAATACCCAACAATATAGAAACATTGCTATTGATTCCTGGAAACATTGTGGCATTGAGTCTAAGGAGCCATAACAATTTTCTTTCAAGCCTGCATTTCCAGGCATCTCACCCTACATAGATGTTTGTTTTGCTAATAACAAAAACGCAACCTTCTTGTAGCTTGGAAAAATAAGTGGCTGCTTAAATAGCACATTGTTAACATTCCCCATCTTAATCTCTGCGATATGTTTATAAATCTGCTTTTTAGGGAGTATTCCATTTTTCCGATATGATATCCATCACAAGAAAGACATTGTGTGAGGTATACTCCAGTCCTGTTCTTGAAGTTGCATCTATCTGGTTAAGGAATTGTCCTGTGATAATTTTTAACTGAAACATTTGTTGTGTCTAAATATACCTACATTGCCTGCAAATCTTTCATTTGGAAATTTTTCCAATGTGAATGATAGAAACATCTGATGAGCTGTCTGTTATTATCTTGATATTACATACCCTTCTAAAAATGTTTCATTCAGCATCTACCATTTGCATAAGATGCAATGGCATAGTGTTCTCCCAATTTTGCATATATGTCTAGCATCCACTGAAAAGATGTGATGAGAGAGTCAGAGGTCCACACTCATATATTGCAACACTTCTTCATGGTGAACCATACATCTTTCTGAATGGGTTTGTAAACCAGACTTCTGTCACTAATAACTACAACTGCAACCTCATCAGTAAGTTGCTCTTTGTACTGACTGTTGATAAGCATATATGACAACAGAAATTTCTTCTAAAAAATACTCTATCCAAGGAAATAATTCAGAACAGTCTTATAATTTGTCTTTTCACAAAACTGCATCTGGGACTGTCTTATCATCGGTCTTTTCACACACCTGCATCCTTTTCATCAGAAGCCAGTATAGCAGTTAACATGAAAGTGGTTAGAAAACACATACAACAGGCAAGTGTAACACATGTGCAGATTGATGAAAATAAACATGGGTCTCTAGGGAATTGAGCATATGACTTTCCCACATAATGTATTCATAACAATGCATTAGCAAGGTGAGCCACTGCAGTGATCAGAATAAAATAGGTTACAAGTACACATAGCAGGTAAATGTAGCATAAGTGCAGACTGAAAGCAGAATAATTGTAAAACAACATACAATTCCCATGGGATTAGAATTTCTCAACCAGTGCACTGTCACAGCAAGAATAATAGCATGAATATACTGTATCAATGGAGGAGTTCAAATAAGAGCAGAAGCTGACCTATACTTTATTTCATACTGGTATGCAAAGTGAAGCTTACCTCATTTGTGTGACTCATAGGCATGTTTCAAGGATTTTTTTGTCAGTTTTGCCATGGGATGTGGAGTGCCATTTCATTATAGTCATAAATTACCAACTATATTGCTCACTGCAAACTGTCATGCAATATCTGACCATAGAAAATGATTTTTAATTTTATGCCAATTTTTGGTACATGTAGGATGTATAACTTTTGATCACATCATAGCTCAGAAATGGGAATATAGGGCAGAAAGAGATGAAAAGGGGGAACAAACATAGGGCATACAACACAATGTGAATAAATACAGAATGGGCAGGATGGACGTGGGATAGGAGCCTATATTTCTCAACTTCCTCTCTCAAACATAGCAGCTAATCCAGCAATAAATTAGATTTGCTAAGTGGCAAAATCCCTTGCATAATATACACATTGATGACAGGAAAATTTACTTTCAGTGGAATGGAACATGTTATAGAAAAAAAGAAACAGGCAGATGAATGGAATTGAAACTCTGCTTAAATCACTGCTATTCTCTACACAAGGTCATTAGCATGGCATGCCACATAAACACTCATAGGAAAGGTGACTGAAAAACACAATTCAAAGGACTGTAACCCATGATGGCAAAAAGAGTAATGCGCATAAAAGGGCAGTGGCAATCTGTAGACCTCTGTATAAGCAAGTGAAACCACAAAAAAAATATAATAAAATTGTTAGAAAACACACATTTCAAGAAATCATTAGGACAGTGTGGAAGGTTAAATGGTTAATATTAAACAGCATATCACCATCATGGGTTCAATTCCCTTCTACCAGTATAGTGACAAGGTACATATTGCTGTATGAACAGATTAAGCCATGGAAGCTGTCACATCACATTTTATTCATAAGTACATGGTAAGTGATAGCTTATGGTGATTTATTTGTCAGACATTTGGAGGTTAGAATTCAATGGATTTTACCCCCTGCCTGCCTAACTTATATTCCCTAGTTCTGTATATTAGTAGGTGAAGCCACAGAAGAATTCATAATAAAGCTGTCAGAAAACACACATTTCAAGGTAGGGCTAGAAAAGTGTGGAAGACTAAAAATTATCAGTGTTAAAAAACATATAACCACCAATCTGTGCCTTTCATATTGATGTGATACATAAGAGTGCATTAGCAAAGGCAGACACTGAAGCTGTCTGACTGTAAGTGGTTATGAAGAAGCCACATATCTGAGATATCTAGCACATTTGCAGAGTGGTTATGAAAGTGTTGAACAACAACCAACCACCATGGGAGTTAAACACCCCACACATTGCATTCATAGGTTTATAGGTGCATAATAGGTTAAAAACCAGTAGGGACTTTATAAGCCTATCTATGTAACCCAAATATATCTCACATATTAGTGTGCCTTAGATGTTATTTTAAGGGGTTTATGTTAGTTAAGGTATGATTTAATGGCAGCCTCTGTCCATCAGAAATACAGGTGTCAGATCTAGTTGAATTTCCAATTTCCCATCTACCAGGTTACACTTGAATTAGGGTTAGGGAAGAGTCCACATGTATGGGAAGCCTATTCCAGAGAATGGGCTTTCACTGAGATACATAACTGCCCTTCTAACATGTCCCATTTAAGATACAACCACAGTTTAAATATTTAAATGTAGTAATTCTGATGCTGTTCATTTTGCAGATATGCAAAATATTCATTGGTGTGGGAATCCAAAGATGCATTGTATACCATACCAGGTATAAGTCACCTCTCAACTGTCTATATAAAACAGAATACAGATAGAGGGCTTTGAGGCAATCTGCATAGGACATTGTATTTATACCCTGTATTCTTTCCAATGAGGAATCTCTCTGGAAGTTCCAGTGGTTGCATGTGCCTGGTCAGGTACATAACAAAGTTGGCTTTATACTCAATGACTGTTCTGATGAAGGCTGAGTACAGTGCCACAATGACCTCCCTGGACCTAGATGTCATGCTCTTATTTATAGGATGAGCGACATAGAATTCTTTTCTCACTACCTTAAACATAATTTGGTCAAAAGCCAGCTATCAAAATGAGTCCCCAAATACCTGACTTCTGTGTCTACTTTTAGGTGTATTTTATCAATGAGATAGTTTACCTGGGAGGCTGACTACCCAAATCATAATGTTATGCATTTCTTGACAGTGGGTCTTAAGCCATGGCTTTGGCACTAGTCATTTGTCTGTATTATACCTTCCTGTAAGATGTTAGCATTTTCAGTAGTTTCTATAATTGCACTCAGTGTGCAATCACCTGCAAATATAGTAAGTCAGGGGCCCTTGACATGGGCCTTGACATTCAAAAAATAGATGCAAAAGAGGAACAGACACACCGCACAGCCCTGAAGGACTCCACTGATGACTTGCCTCTTTGTGGAGGTGGTATATCAATGTAATCCTAACTTCCAACATAGGTGCTTTTTTGAGCCTGCTGCAATTCAGCAAGTTACATAGGGATGTATGCCTAATGCCATGAATTTGTATACAATGCCCAAGTGTGGTGTTGTATCAAGTGCTTTAGCTACATCAAGGTAGGCAAGATGCACCTTTTTACTTTCATCCATTGCCTTGGTGATATTCTAAAGATGTCCACCAGGTTCAGTAGGCATGACTTGCCTTTGAAAACATAAAAAAAAAATTGGTCATGTCCAATGTCTGATGATTTCCTATGTCACTTTTAATAATTCCATTGATAATCTTTCCATGGGTTTGCATATAAGACTAGTCAGACTAATGGGTCTGCAGATCCTAGGATTCAAATCCACCCTTGTCCAGAGGGATAATCATTGCATTTGTTCATTTGCATGGTGCAAAGCCGCCCAGAGGCAATGGTTGAGAACTGACATAATTGGCTCTGATAGGTCATATTTCAGGCTATTTAGCAGGCATCCTTTTGATATTATTGGAGCCCACTGAAGCAGTATTCTTAGCCTTAGGGCATGTACCTAAGACCTGCTCCTACTTATAGGTGAGGGGTTATATTAGGTGGTATTTCCTGGAGGGTTACTGGGGTGAGAGGGGGGTAAAGTTTGAGCTGAATTTGTCAGCCAGAAGATTTGCTATATCTCCTAATCTTGTGACTGTGGCTACATTTACCAGCAGTTCAGCATATGGTTGTGTACTGTCTTAGAAGTTTTGAACATAAAAGGCTTTATGGTTGTCCTTGGCCTGGGATACTTTTGTTAACATAAATTTGTTTTGTTGTTCCCAGTTGTCTATTCAGTTTGATAAGAGGTTTTACTCTCTTTTTCTTTCTTGCTCTCTCTCTCTTTTTTTTTTTTTTTTTTTTTTTTTGGTGTTACACTTCCTACTTTTAACTTTTTTTTCTTCTTTTCCACAACCTGTTTAATTTTGGATTCACCAAGATGGTTTATTTTTCTGGTAGGCCCAGCAATGTCTTAATGCAAATACACCAAAAAGAGTGCTTGAGAATGTAATGGTACCACAAAACAACTTAAACAGACTGTCTGAACAAGGCAATTTCAAGTATTAGGGACCTTAAAAAATTAATGTGCAAAATCAACAATTAAAGCAAAAATAAAGTAGTAGCACTCTAAAGCAGTTACTGAAATACAAAACAATTAACAAATCTCTTACCTGCCAAGGATGGAACAGGATTAATGCAGGATCTTCTCAGAGTGTGGCAAGGGTGCCAAGCAGCTAGGAGCTGTACAAAAAGGACATGAGACAATCTGTAGTAAAGGTTTACTCAAGAAGAATACTGGTTTGTTGGGTAGGCACACAGTATTTTGGATTTATGGAAAACAATGGGTGGGAAAAGTACTTAGATAGCTTACACAACAGACAACAGCAGTGAAAGAGAAGAGGAAGGGACTTTGGACATCAGATTACCATAATGGTGGAAGCCAGTGACACAGCCTTTTAAAACCACAACAGGAAAATGGTGGGATTGTTGACAAAAAATTAAAGTTGCTAGAAGAAGGTTATCTAAACAGGAATCCAATCAAATAAAGCCAATATGGGAGCTCTAGTCCTATGGCTCTGAGCTACAGATCAATTATCTATGGTAAGCTAGAATTTGAGAAACTTTAGTGTTTCTGTGGCGGACATAAAGAGCATGGTTACAGAAAGGCACTGAAATACACCTTTAAGCAGGTGAATGATAACCAGAATATAAGACTTCAGCAGCAGAATTGGACTATAAACAGTTGTAAACACATTGAAACATAAGTCCTGGAGAAGAACTTACAATTTTCCCACTACTGCATTTCTATCACTGTCTAGAGCACCAGCCTATGTAGAAGTTTACCAGTAACACTGTTTATGGAAAAAACAAAATCATAATTCAGTATATGAGGCTCAAATCTGGCAGTAGTTCACTTTTCTAGGTAGCAGATAGTGATACAATTATGACAGGTTTTTCAGATCATTCAGCAATATGGATAGAGGTGATGGGAGAACAATAGTATATTAAAATAGGAAATGGAATAAAAAGAATAAATGAGAAATTAGGGAATGAAATCTGAGAGTGGGAATATTACAGTTATGGAAGGATCATATAACCATGAATGACTTTTATAAAAACTTGTCTGGATGGTGAACTGAATTTCCAAAACATTATAGAAAGTGTTTTTTTTTTCAAAAGCAGGATGATTTAAGAAAGGAAGACAAAGTGACGTATGCAAAAATATATAGAGATGTATTAAAGAACTTAGGGAATACTACAAGAGTATTATGATATGGAAAAGAAATATATAAAAGAAATCAAGAAAAATTAAGGCAAATAGCTTTTGGCAGAGATATTACTTAAAAGGGAGAAGGCGAGGTATCTGCATATCTGGGTAAAATAGTAAAGGAGGATTTTAGCTTAATTAGAGAAATGAATACTGTAAAAGGAGAGGTAAAAGGAACACAACAGTAAACTATGAGTATTTTAGTATAGCATGTAGATATTATACGTGTAAAAGTAAAAGAGGAAAAATAAGAGAGTGGAAAGTAAAAAATCCAGAATGACTTAACGAAGAACTTGAAAAGCAATTAGTGAATTGGATGAAGTACTTAGGAAAGTAAATGTTGATTCAGTAGCTAGCTCAGATGGTATAGTATATGGTATGTTCAAGAAATAAATGGACAGGCAAACAGAGTATTTGTGAGTGAACTGAATTAATTGTTGAAGGACGTTATTTTTATGTAGTGGGATATTAAAATTTATATGGAAGAAAGATGAGCGGAATGAAAAAAAACTGGAGATCCATCATATGAAACAGCACAGAATATAGTTTTATGTTAATAGTACAGAGGAGAATATAAGTAAGGATGTGTAATATTATGGAAGAAAGTATATATGCTATAAAAGGGGAGGTATGTCAAGAATTGTTATTGGTTGTAAGAGAAATTGTGAATGGCAATAAGAGAATAGGTACAGGTAAATATAGGTATAGGTAAAAATAAGTAATGGTAAAAAGGGAAGATATGAAACTTATGGTAGGTGATATTAGCAAGGCATTTGATAGAGTAGGACATGATGCTTTGTGGGATGTTATGTAGAAGCATGGAGTAATTAACAGTATTAGGAAAGTGTATATATCACCCTATCAGAATAATAGAGTAAGAGTGTTAATGAATGGATGCATGATGTGTGGTATAAGACAAGGATGCTCCATGATTGGAATAATGTTTGGACTGAAAATAAATGTGACACTGTGTGAAGTAGCTTAAAAAACGAAAGAGGTTAGATATGTAATATAAAAGGAGGTGGTGATTCCAGTAGTTTTGACATACACAGATAATATATTTTAATTGCTAAGAACAAAATCTGGATGAAGGAAGTGTTGGCTTGAATGGACTTTTAAAGGAAATTGGAATTACCTTGAATAAAGATAAAAGCAATGGCTTGGAGTGATGCGGTAAAACTTGGTGTGATATATTTTTCAATTAATCAATTGCTAGTCATAACATTTGGGATAAATTGCATAGTTAGGATGCAATGAGAGGTTCTGATAAAAGAAATGAAAGAAATATGAATTATGTGGAGGACATATAGATTAGCATTCAGAAAAAAGTGTTATGTTGTGAATTCTGCATTAATGAGGAAATATTATATATATGTCAACTTTTTACATGATCCCAGAAAAATATGAAAAGGAAATTCTGGAAGTGATGTTTTTTTTTTTTTCATGTGGTGTCCAAGATTAAATCCAGTGAAAAGATGTGTTATATATGAGTGAAGATGGATGGGGAAAGGGGTTAATAAATCCAGTCATTCGTTCTGCTTCTTTAAACATGGATGGAGTTTTAATGAGGATAAAAGAAGAGAATGAGAAATTTATATTGACAATGTTTAAATATGAGTACAGACAATTCTGGGATATGATGAGAATAAGAACAATTGGAAAAAAATGTAAATGAAGAAATTAAAAATTATTAAGAAAAATGCTAATATGGAAAATAAAAAATCAAGACCTAGAGAAAGAAGTATGTAGTATAATAATGTGATGAAACATTATTATTATGTAAATCCATGGGAAATTGTAACAGAAAGTAGAGTATCAGGAGGATTTCCTATGGAGACTAGTAATAAGTAAATTACCAGCAAAGGGGAATATGCCATATAAAAAGAAAGATGAAATAGTGTTTTTATTTTGTGGAGAGGAAGAGACAACAGAGCATTTTTTTTTAAATGTAAAAGAATGGTGAATCACTGGGAAAAGTATGAAAAAAATTGAGCATGTTAATGACATAAACAATATAGATATAAATATGATTACATATGGATATTATAAAAACAAGAAGAAAGAATATGTGAGATGGGTATATAAGAACTTATTTTATGTAATATCAGTTATTCAGAATTTATGATTTACTGAAATTTTGTTTCATGGGAAATGGATTTTGGCAGATATATTATGAAGAATCAGATTATAGTTGTGGAATAAGGAGTGGTAGTCAATTAAGGAAGAATAAAAATAAGGATGCTATAAGAGAAATGAAAACGAAAAATAAGAAATGTAAATGTGAGTCTCTCTCTCTCTCTATAAATATATATATATATATATATATATATATATATATATGTGTGTGTGTGTGTGTGTGTGTGTGTGTGTACCTGAACATATGTAAATGTGTAATTAGTGTTTTTACATAATTTTAAATAAAGGACACCACTCTTTTCAATGTGTGCTATGGGATCTTTTATATCCACCTTAGCTACAACCAAATAAACCAGATGAGACTTTGGTTTAACATATCATACAAGGTACAGCAAATTCAGTAGTGCTGCACTCCCCTTTATACTGCACTCAAGCTGCAACAATCCATCTAGCTGTTTGATGGATAGAACCCAAAGCCTTCTGCACCAAAGGTAAGTATGCTACCTGCTGTGCCACTAACACTGCTTACATGATAGATGCTGCATACATTGAGCCATAGAAGCCTTCACAGGAAATCTATAGCCTTACCATATCTCAATTTTGCTTGTTGATGTGCAGATGCACCAAGCTCATTTACATGAGTGATACAAGATCTTAGCATGTTCAAAGACCAGGAAGATAGCTCTATGCATCTGCATCTTAATGTATGACCACAGGAACTTGAGGTTTAATATACAGGCCTATTGCAGCCATGTGTGTGGTGTATTTATTTATCTTTTGACTAGATTAAAGGTTGGAAATGGGAGCATAGGACAGAGCTGAATAGGGCAAGCCAGAAGAGGATAGATATTGAGGTAAGTGAGAAATCAGCAGAATGGAGGTGGGATAGAGCCACACCTCTCACTTTCTTAGCACAATAATCATGGATAAATTACAACATGAGTTGTAATGATTTAATGACCAAATCCTCATTGATGTGTCAAAGTTCTACTCATTTTCTGTGTCACAATTGTAGGCAATCTTGTGTACATTATGTAAGTCTGTGAAGTTGAAAGGTATTAATGGGATTATTGTTAGTAGAACTGGTCCCATTTTATTTTATTGAGAAGTGAAAGTTGTAGAAAGCAGTCAGTGAAGTAAGAGACAGGTAAGAGGGGAAGGATAAGTCATGGGCAAATACAGTCATGACTGACAGGGTGTGGTATAACACAATGAGGGAGGGAGAACACAATGGTGAAGTAAACATCAGGCAAACAGAAAGCAGATAATGGTAAAGGATATGGGTGTGCTTATAGACATAAAAGAGAGGGGAACACTGGATATGGAGATGGAATTGGGTGCTCATAAATGCAATCTCTACCATCTTCAGCACAGTGGAAGATTACACCTCATCTTTAGAGCCATCAGCACTGGGCAAGGGCAAGACCCAGTGAATCTCTGGAACATGCTCTCTATACAATCATTGTGGTATTGAATTTCCTGTCTAGTATCTCCCTCACTAGCTCTGAAAACATCTGATGGGTGCAGAAGTATCACCTGTACTTGCACTGCTGCTGGTGGATACCGCTGTTCCACCCTCCAGTGCAGGGCAACCTGATGTAGGTGGTGCAGGTAGTGCAGGAGGTGTGGAGATAGCTGTGGCATGCAGCAACCTGCATGTGCTGAGTTCCTCTTTTTGTGATGATATTCATACTGTACTAACATAGTTCCAATGTCCCTTTAAGTGTGGGATACATGGCAGTTCTCCATCCATCTTTTTGCAGTTGGGAATAAATGCCCAAAAGCAATTCTGTCTGTAGATGGTTAAATCTGGGATTAAAGTTTTCTCCAGCCTGACATCACTGCTTCTTGTGCATGTGCAGCTCTGGCATATGCAGCGTATCATGTAGAACTCAACACAATGTTTATCAAGTTTATCTGTCATGCAAAAAGTGACACTCAGAAACAATAATGAGTTGAGCCTTAATCAGTATAATCATTATACCTAGAGAGGGGGTCATCTACATGATATATTCATAAAGGAATCTACAGATCATCATTGTGCTTCAGAAAATGAATTTTTATTCCAATCTTGCTTCTTCTCTTACATATAGGAGCTGTTGCTACATAGAATGACATGTCGACATAAGGTATGTGGTACTTTTTACACCTATTTTATTGTACAAGGGTAGCTTTTTGTGTGCCATTCACTGTAAAGTCTAGACGTGCTGTTAATCATTCAGTGTTTCTACATATATTTCCCATAGTCACTGCCTGAAGGGGAACATTTCAAGTGTTGGCAGGCATATTACAATAGGTTGTTGCAATGTAAATGCCATACTTCCGAGTAATGTTGTATATCTCAAACATTTGTAATTACAATATAACTTTTGCAAAGGTTGTAGCTACTGATCATGTGCTTGTTAAGTTGTGTGCTTGTTAATCTGCAATTATGTACTAGTATTTTTGGAGAATATATTTAAGAAACAAATAAACGGCTGACATTCAGGTAAAGATTGTTATGTGGATACATATTTGTTAGTGTCACACCCTAATAAAGCATAATTGGTGGCCTATTACTATAACAATAATGTTAGTTTTTCTCAGCTCCATGTAGGACCACAGCTGTCATTTCCAATGTTTTCCATTCTAACAGAGCTATGTTTAAGAAAAAGGAATAAAAGCCACATCCACCCACAAGCCCATGTTCACAGAGGCTAAAAATTAGGTGGTACCAGAGGTCCTTCATCTCCATTGAAGACAGGTCTTGGCAGTGCATTACACCAACTGACCCACTCATGACCATGTCTGGTGGAAAGTTGTCACAAATGATCATACAGTGGGTTGTAAGGATCATAATTGTGATATGGTCTGCCACAGAGCTACTGATATGATCCTTGCTGCCACCCACAGATCAGAAGCTATGGTATAGGAACAGAGGGTGACAGGTGAAGGCTTGTCTACTGAGTCACCCCCTACAGAGACAGAAAAGTTTTTCACCTCACTTAACAGTAGTACAATCTGCACATAGTGTGCTAGATGTCAGGGCAGAGCTGGATGACCCCACAACATTTCTACTGATGATGTCTCAGGTATATACTACTGCTATTATAAATACACTTCATATGTTTTGTTTTGGTGTATTCACAGGTGAATCATTCTCTGGAACCCACACTGTGGAACTATACCTGTCTGAAGTTGGAGAATCTGTAGCCACTGATAATGATGGTGGGGTTGAGCTGGCACACTCGGGACTGAAGAGTATGTGGTTAATACAAGGAATGTGACCTATAACATCCCCTAATTAGAGTATAGACACATTGTATATACTTCCATAAAACCAGGATACACTACACTATGAGGGTGGACAGATTTCAGAGGAGGCTGTAGTTTAGGGAAGTAATCTGGAAGGACAAAAGTGCTTATCTCTTGTCTTAACTTAATAAACCATGTTTTAGACAAGGAATACAAGCTTGAATTGTGTTTTCTTATTTTTAATAAGAATGCAAATGGATCTTTGACTAGGATCTTAGATAAGATGATTTGGGAATGGTCTATTTTAATAATTTGTATACCAATATCAAGAACAATCATTCCAGTTGAAGGATATATATATATATATATATATATATATATATATATATATATAATAGAGAGACACACACACACACACACACACACACACACACACACACACACACACACACACACACACACAGATAAATACATAGGCATGCATACATACATGTACCCCTTTAGTCCATTTCTTCTTATATGTGTTTAAACTTTCAATCCGTTTGTTCATAGATAGTTACCAGCCATATAGTCAAGAGGACTATTGAGCAGATTATCTTGGTTTCCTAACTGACCCAGAACACTGCATAGTTAAGTGACTTTCACACAGCAAACAAATAATGACTAAGGGAATGAAACCTCTGACCACAGGAAAGAGGCTGTAAACAACTTATAGGTTCAATCCTATGAACTTACTGCCAGACTTTAAGTTTTGTCCAACATTCACATTAGAACTCTCAAGATTAGTTTAAGTTATATGCCACTTGCACTGGTAATAAGACCCATTACAAACCATTATTTGTGTGAAGATATGAGGATTTATATGAATGCTTTAAAAGAGCTTCTATCTCCTTTATCAAATCTTCTTAACTTCTTTTTGTAGATTTGGTAATTAAAAAGGCTTGCGTAGCCTTGTTCAGTCATCATGTATTCATCCTAAACAAAAACATTATAAACTATCTGCATAGCTTTAGCATTGTTTCAAACATAACATCCCAATACATAGACCCTGTTAAAAATTTCATATTATACTATTCCCCCGTAAGCTGCCTGAAACATATTATTTCATTCCCAATATGTTATTATATTAGTTATTTCTTCGAAGCAAAAACCATGTATTCACTTATGTTGTATATGAACTATGCAACAGTGAATCATAACTAATATAGATTTTGTACTTGTTAGTATTACTAGGTATTTTCCTACTAAAAAGCTATGTCATTTTTATTTCTGTACAACCAGTCACTGCATTTCCTTTTTAAATATCCCTCACATCCTATAAAAGTCACTAGGATGCATTAGACAGCTTACTCACATTACATTAATAAATCTACCCAAATATTTAATGTGTATCATTATTGCTTCTGCTAATATGCACTAATAATATTGTACAGCAAAGAAAATCATTTACTTCAAAACATGCTATTAAAATGCAGAGCATAAACAGGTAACAAAGAACTATCTAGGGTTGCCACCTTTGGCATAAGAAAAACCTGAGATTACTTTTAATCAGCCTAAGTGTCTGATGATTGTCACATTTAACATCTCCCAGGTTACCAGTCAAAGCAAACAAAAGTCTATTCTGGCAAGACAATTAAAATGCAAATAAATTTTTTTTCCCTGTCTGACAGTAAAAAAATCTTGACAAGTGCCAACCATACATATAATACAGCCTTTATAAAATCAGGTAATAATGTGAATTATTTTGTTTATTTTGATTGTTTTTTTTTTTCAAGCCTTATGAAAAAGGACTTTAAACATTATTCAGTCACTAAATCTGCTGAGGCCACATTTGCTTATATATGTTCAGCATTGCTGTCTTTTCAGTAGTGCAGAAACTTTTTTGGAAAATAACATTTGTAGAAAAAGTAAATACATGACTGGGTTTAACTGCAGGGGAAAGTTAAAGCTTTCCAAACTCTGTGACTGACAATCTCAGCATTTCAAATTCTGTAACAAATTTACAGACCAGATGGTCTGAATTATTGTGTCTTCATATCCACAAAATGCATGCCAATTTATTAATCAAATGAAATGGGAATGAATCTGCAGTACTACAAAGGAAGTTGAAGAGAGAGTAAAAAAAATGACTAGTACTAGCAGTTCTGAATGATGTAGTGATCAGATAAATAAGTGAACATTAATGTCTAAGGAGATTGCCAAGAAAAAACAAATTAGTGTTTAAGTTTTAAAAATGCAACTTTATGTCCCAAGTTATGTCACCAGTTGCAAAGACTAAGAAAAGTCAGTGGAGAAAAAGATCAAATTTCTACAATGATGTATTAGTGGAGTCCCTTTACTATATAACATCAAGGCCACTAAATGTGATAATGTAATACAACAAGGCAGAGCCTGGTGCACGTTAGAATTAAACAAGCAATTTTAGCACACTCTATCAAATGGCCATAATGACTGCAATCAATGTAATAAATTAATCGCAATGTATTAAATCAATTGTAGAGATCCCTTCCACTTAATGTACCTTTATGAATTTCTATAAGACAAACTACCTACCTAATTGATACATTGGCAAACTTCAAATCCCCAACAAAACCAGTTAACTCCACTGAAAATATAGAAGTATTTGTCACCTGATTATACCAGCATGTAAACAACTGGAAAGATGCAGCTGTACCCTTTAGGTACAAGTGCACGTCAAAGCGAGAAACAAACCCACATGGTGGAATCATAATATCAACAAACTTTATAATATAATGACAAGAAGTTTTGACTAAAAGTAAAAGAAGTAATTTATTTTATTTATTTATTTATTTTACATTTGTTGACCGGGCTAGTCCAACTGGATACATATCCTTTTTCAGTAGAGGCCCGGGGAGAAAAGCTCCCAATTTCGGAACATAATAACAATGCAAATAAGAATAACAATAAAAATAACAATACAATACGAAAAAAAGACATAGTGAAACCACAGAAACAAGGAGACATCAATATGTATCAGCTAGATTGTTTGCACATACATTTTGTTTGTTTGGCCACTTAACATGTGTGCAATTAAGGAAGTAAAAATTACAATATAAGCTCTTAAAAGGGAGATGAGAGAAGAGGGGCTATGAGGCGTGTTGGATTTAATCAGGGTTTAGACATGGGCATAACCATTGGGACTTGAGTATTGCTCGGAGATGAGTTTTGTATAGGTTAAGGGAAGTCATGAGTCTAAGGCTGTTTGGGAGTGAGTTCCATTGCTTCCCAATAGAGTTAGCATAAAGAGCATCACCTCCCACATTGTTTGATTTGATAGTCATTACCTGGTTACTGTTTGCAGATCGAAGGCAGCTTAAGTTGGAGTAAGGGGTCAGGATTTTGGACAGGGCAGGGGTATTATCAGGTTGATTAATAATTTTAAAAGCTTCGATTAGTTGATTAAATTTGAGGAGATTAGGTAGTTCAAGCCAGTCCAGTTTCTTTAGGTTGACGCAATGGTGGGTCCGATAGGATGTTCCTGTGACAAATCTGGCAATATGATGGTAGGTAGTGGAGAGGTTGTTAAGCTCACGTTTATTGAGGAAGGAGAATATTGGGGAGGCATATAATAGTGTGGAGAGGAGATGAGTACGTGCAATGGTTAGTTTTGCATGGGGAGTAAGACAGTTCCTGATTCTATACATTGAGCCTAATTTTTTGTTAACTGACTTAATGGTTTGGGCAATGTGCATGTCAAATTTGAGCTTATGGTCAATTGTGATACCTAATAGTTTCGTGTGGGTGACGGGATCTATGATGGTGCCATTAATGGATTCAACAAAGAAGGTCCTATGATTCACAGGGGGAGGTCCCTGAGCTATGGGAGTTGTTGTCGAGGGGAGGAAGAGAAGTAACTTGGTTTTAGTTGGGTTTAGGATGAGTTTCAGGTCAGAGAACCATTTTTCAACTGTGGCAAAACATTGTTGGGTGGCTGCTTGGAGTTTCTGAAGAGAGAGGTCGGAGCAGATCAGGGTGGAGTCATCTGCATATTGAATGCAGGTGGCTGTGGGGATAACAGAGTACAGATCATTTATAAAAACAGAGAAAAGAAGGGGACCAAGAATGGAGCCCTGAGGAACCCCAATGTTATTTGGCAGCAGTTGGGATAGACTATTTTGCCATTGGACTGCTTGTTGCCGGTCAGCTAGGTAGTCCTTAAACCAGTTTAGTGCTGATTTGTCAAGATGAAGGGTTTGCAGGGTGTGGAGCAATAATTGGTGGTTGACCATGTCGAAAGCTTTTGACAAGTCAAGAAAGAGAGCAGAGGATATAAGTTTCTTGTTGCGGTTGCTATTAATTGAGTCAACAAAGGAGAGGAGAGCACTGGTCGTACTGTGATGGGGGCGGAAGCCATGCTGGGTAATAGAAAGAAGATTATTGATGGTGAGGTAGTGAAGGAATTGTTTGTGAACACACCGTTCCAATATCTTAGCCAGAGGAGACAGTATTGCGATAGGCCTGTAGTTGGAGGTTTCCTTAGAGGACCCTCCCTTATGCAGTGGGATGATGTAAGAAGTTTTCCAAATTGAGGGATGGTGGCCTCAGATAAAGACCTATTAATCAATATTGATATGGGATAGGCAATGGCATCCGATGCTAATTGTAAGTATTCTGCTGGGAGGCGATCGGCCACAAGGGTGGACGGTTTCAGTTTCTTTAATAGGGTACGAATATAGGAGGTAGATACTGTTTGGAGTTTAAAGGAGATAGAAGGTGAGTCATGAGGCTGGGTTAAGAGTGAGGAGGAATTAGGTAGATGATTGGCTAGGGACTGGATAGTCTCAGTGAAAAAAGTGTTAAAGGTATTGGCAACATCCTCTGGATGTTTGTTAGTGAGTTGGTCGGGCGTTGGGGTAGTAGATTTGCCTGGGTGGAGGAGGTTATTAAATGCAGCCCAGAACTTTTTTGGGTTAGACTGATGTTTGTCCTGGAGATGGCAGAAGTAGTGTTTTTTGTCTCTAGCAACGTCAGATTTCGTGGAGTTTCTCAGCTGTTGAAATTTAATACGGTTAAGGGGAGTTTTGGTTGTTCTCCAAGTTTTCCAAGCATGGTCACGGAGTTTAATTTTATCTTTGGTTTCTTTTGTCCTTTGTCACTAAAATAACAAACAATTAAGGAATTTAATAAACCATACTGAAGCCAATTTTGAGGCAAAAATATCTACCCAAGCCAAAGATAATCACAGTGCATTGTTTAGTTTTGTTTGTAACTTCAAAAGCACAATGCAGCAATGTACTGAGCTGATAGTGAGCAATGTTACATACACGAGGCTGAAGATATAGTGAACATACTAGCTAATACATGTATCTCTACCTTTACCCATCTCTCCCCTCTCCATATGTCCCTTAAGATGTACCTGAAACTGGCTCATCCCAAGCTAGCATACAAAACCTTCTAAAAGTGCTATCAAAGCCTAAAAATACTGCATCAGTGGGTCGTGACAATATTCATGCATACATCATAAATAGCATGAAGCACAACTGAGCCACATCCCTAACAACACTGTTCAATCTCAGCCTCCATACAGGTTTTGTACCAAGTGAATAGGGAACAGTCACAGTCATTCCCCTGTATAACGGAGGACCTCCCACAGACCCAGGCAATTAAATACCTATAAGTCTGAAAAGATCACCACTGCAATGGATGAAGGCAGAATGTTACATACCATATATCTTGACCTGTACAAAGCCTTTGACAAAATCCCCACCACAGGCATAGTAGAAAAGTTAAATAAACTGGGAGTAAACCCTATGTTCCCATTAGATGCCAACTGGCTCACAGACAGAATGCAGATAATCAAAATAGGGGAAGTTACCTCCACAAAGATAACCAGTAACCAGTGGAGTTCCCAAGGGTTCTGTGCTGGGGCCTCTCCTATTTGGGATATACTTTTCTGACATAAAAGCCAATACCAAATGGGCTAAGGTTGAGTAAGTTTGCAGATGACTATAAGCTAGGAGCAGTCACTGAATCCCCAGATGACTTAGCCATCTTGCAGGAAGGTTTAACTCAAATAAATAATTGGTGTCAAAATCATAATCTGAAACTAAATGCCAACAAATGCATTGCTGTATCCTTTGGGAATTAATCTACCCCAGGGAACTACCATATTAATGATACTTCCCTAAGAGTTGATCCAGTTGTTCAGGATCTGAGATGTTATGTGGACAGTGACCTAAATGTTGACCAACATGTGTCTCTTGTTATATGAAAGTCCTTATATATTGCACAGCTTCTACACAAAGAGATTGTGTCTAGATCTAGGGATGTAATTTTCCCCTTTACTCAGCTCTCATTAGGCCAATCATTGAATCAATGCCCCTTTGTCATATATCTCTCCAGACACATGCAACAACTGGAATACCCACAGAGATACCTTATTGCATAATACTGCATATACTGCATAATACTATATGTGAGCTGCAATGCAAGAATTCTGACTGTGCATTTATGATAGCTGGTGACTTCAACAAAGCAGATCTCAGGGAGGTGCTACCCAATTACTACCAAATTGTGGAATTTCCCACAGGGGGAACAAATAATCTGGAAAAGGCTTAAACTAACATAAAAAGGGGCATACATAGCTGTACAGCAACCAAACCTGGGTGGCTCTGCTCAGATCTCCATAAAACTAATACCAGCTTACAAATGTCTCTTGATCAGAGATAAACCCACTGTGAAACAAGTTAGGGTCTGGCATGAAGGAGCCATGGGAAATCTCAGGAGCTTATTTGATACCACAGACTGGGATGTCTTCAGGGAAGCAGCCATGGTAAATAATCGGGTAAACATAGATAAATATACTGAGACAAATATGCCTTGCATATCCAAATGTGTGGAGGATGTAACAAACATCAAAAAGATTAAAGTAAGAGCCAACCAAAAACCATGGCAAAATGGCAAGGTGTATGAGTTGCTGAGGGAAAGTAACACTGTTTTCAGGGCAAAGGATAAGAAGAGTAAGTGTGGTAAGGGCTAATCTAAAAAAATGTATCAAGGAGGCCAAGAGGGAGCACGGAAAGAGGATACAAGGATGATTCGAGGATGCGAAAGACTCAAGAATCCTGTGTCATGGTATTCAGCAGCTAACTGACTACAAGACTAAGTCAGCTCAGTGCGATGATAGCACTGAATTTCTGGACAGTCTAAACACATTTTATGGCAGGTTTGAAAAGAAAAACAACCTACAGACTGTAGAGAGTCTCAATGAACAAAAGGAGGTAGTAGTCAAATTCAATGCTGTGAATGTAAGGAACTAGCTAAAGAAAGTGTACCCCAGGAAGGCTGCTGGCCCTGATAACATTCTGAGGAAAGTATTGAAAGGTTTTGCCAACCAACTCAGCATAGTCCTGATGGACATCATCCATACCACACTTGTCCAGCAAAAAGTACCAGCATGCTTTAAAGTTACTGACAGAATCCCCACCTGCCTAAATGATTACAGGCCAGTGGCCCTTACATCAAATGCAATGAAATGCTTTGAAAGCCTGGTTAAAAGGCATTTGACTACAGTACTGCCCCAATCTTTTGACCTGTTGCAGTTTGCCTACTGGGAAAACAGATCAACTGCTGTTCCATTTCTGTGTCATTTCACCTCACATTGAAGCATCTTTTTTTTTTTTTTTTTTGTAAATATTTTTATTCATTTCCAAAAACAAGAAAACATGAATTCAGGTTATTTATGTCAGTGAAGTATTTACAAATTATTTAAAAAGGTTGGCTAAAACATCTAAACAGATATCAAATATCAAAACCAAAATAAAGTATCTATTGTTGGCATATAATTGACTTTCTATACAATTGTTTCCTGATTATAATCTGCTACAGTCATTACTCTCCAGTATTTCAGTTACTTTTGCCATGCTATATATAATGATGTAGTTCTTTCAGTTCTTCCTTTAATAGTGTTCATTTCCAATTGCGATACTGCTGACACCATATTCATGAATTGCTTAAAAGTTGGAGAAACTTTGGATTTCCAGTTCGATGTAATGTTCTTCCTTGCAATGGCTAGAAGAGTCCACAAGATTACATATTTTGTTATTGGTACATAGTCAGGTACAGGTGCATTAAACAAAATAATAGATTTGGAAATCTGGAATTTGTCATTGAATACCATTTGGAGAAAATAATTTATTTTTTCCCAATATGGTTTAATCAAATGGCATTTGTAGAACATATGTTGCCTGTCTGCTTTTATTGATAAATCACATCTCCAGCAGCCAATATTTTTCTTAAAAATAAGTTCCATTTTATGAGGGGTTACGTAAGATCTGTGTATGAATTGCCATGTAAAGAGTCTCCAATGTAATGAAAGTGATGTCTGCTTTGGAGAGAGAAGAATTATTTTTTTGTCTCTGTCATTTTCGCCCATGTCCATTAATTGATCTATAATAGTTCCATATTTTGTCATTACTATAGGTTTTTATTTTTTTTGTTTGTTTTATAAATAGATGATAAGTATCCCTTTCCAGTAATGGGTTTATTCATTAGTAATATTATATGTTCTATAAGATTAGAAACATTCTGTCTTATTGATGGTTGCATTGTTTCTTGTTTGCTTAATATATACTGTCTTAATTCTTGTACATGTAGCCATGAACTATTTTCCATATTTAATTTCCTTTTAATTTGGTCTATTGTCAGAAGTTTTCCAGAGTTTACCAATTGATGCCAATATATTAATCCCTTTTCTTTAAGCATGTTGACTACTTCTATATCAAATGTTATTATATTACCTTGTGTGTACGCTACTGGATATAATAAAAATGAACATACTTTAATATCAGGATTGCTATTAATAAGATTTTTGAAAATGTTTAATGTATAAGTAATATATTTGGAACTTATATTTTTATGCTTATGTATCATCATATATTCCTTCATCAGCCATAGAAAATTGTTTGATATGAAATCGGTATACTTATTTGTTACTACAAATCCTGATTTTAACCAGATTCTCTCATGAACTAGCTTCCATTTTGATGTATATTTTGTATTTAGCCATAATGATATTGTTTTAATAACAGATGAATGCAAATATACTTCTATGTCTGGTAAACCTATGCCATCCATATCCCAATCATCTAGATGATATTTCATAGCTATCCTTGTTTTTTTGGATACCATAGGAATCTTACTATTAAATCATTTAATTGTTTTAGGTGTGATTTAGCTGGTGGCAAAGAACAAGCTTGTATAACATAAAGAATTTTTGGAAATATGATCATTTTAATTATATAGAGCCTTTCTTCCATTGAAAAGAAGAACTTATTCCATCTTTGTATTAGATTTTTAATATTATTTAAGATCTCTTTATAATTTGTTTCAATTGTAGTATCTAGATTGTTAGTTATTATAATTCCCAAGTAATTCATTGTATTATCGTTAGGGATATATTTATGGTATTTTTTATTTAGATCTTTTTTATTAGTATTTATAAGCAATACATTTGTTTTGTTCTCATTAAATTTAAGACTCGAAAAGTTTTGAAAGTTTTGAATTGAGTCCCATAATGCTTTTAAAGAGCTATTATTATTCTTTAAGGTAATTAAGATATCATCAGCAAAAAGTTACATTGAAGCATCTTGAAGAGAAGAACAGTCTGTTGTTCATGGATTTCAGCTCAGCATTCAATACAATGATTCTGATGCAACTTATAGAAAAGGTAATCAACCTTGGCATAAATAAAGAGCAGCGCCTGTGCAACTGGATCCTTGATTTTCTGACTGGAAGACCACAAAGGACCTGTGCTGGTAGCAACACTTCAGGGAGTATTACAATCAACACCAGAGTACAGCAGGGTTAGGTGCTGAGTACTGATTACAATCCTTACCCATGACTGCTCTGAGAAAGTTAGCAACAACCACATCATCAAATTCACAGATGACATCACAGTGGTGGCAAGTGGTGATGACAAGAGTAAGTACAGGAACAAGGTCAACTCCCTGATTGATTGGTGCAATAACAACATTTGGACCTGAATGTCAATAAAACACAAGAAATCATTATTGACTTCAAAAAAAGTTCTGCCATGCCCCTGCCTCTCAAGATCAATGGTGTAGAAGTGGAGAGAGTCCAAACTACAAAGTTCCTAGGGGTACATATATCAGATGATCTTTCTTGGAGTACAAACACAGACCAGCTGATTAGAAAAGCCCCCCAGCAACTGCACTTCCTAAGAAGGCTTAGAAAAGGAACGTTCTCTATGAATGCTCCAAATATATTCTACCGAATTGCCATTAAGAGCATTATCACCAGCAACTGCACTGTATGGTTCAGTGACAGCACAATGGCCAAAAGGATGAAGCTGAAAAGAATAATAAGAACAAGAGAAAAGATTGTGGGCATTAGACTTCTTAGCTTACAGGAGCTCTTTGAACCAAGATGTAAAAAGTGGTCCCTCAAAATACTGAGTGACACTTCTCATCCAGCGTATGGTTGGTTCACAGTGGCGGCTGGTGACTTCAAATCAAAGATGGCTGCAGGAGACAGCTGCATGTGTGGGGCTAATGGGACAGGGTGTGGCCAACTAGAAAAGGGCAGAGCTATGCTTGCTCAAAACCACAAAAACTGGGACTTAAATTAAATACCCAGGGTGCCAAACTGTCATTATGAGAGTCCAATCAAGACAAAATGAAGTGTAAAAGAAAAAAAATATTTCAATGCATTGGCTACATGACAGCTTATTTAATATCTAGATGGAAACAAAAAGGTTATGCGGCATGAAAAATAAATTACTTTTTAAATACATTACTGGAATGCCAGTCAAAATCAAGTATAAAAAACAAGCAGCACTCAACTCAAACCACTTCTCATTGCACTGCAGTTCTAATTATAATTTATATTCAGCTTTATAAAATTACCAGGTAACATGCTGAAAGAAGAAATCTCTGTGATACTCCCACTTGTAAAATGTTTCTTATCCAAAAAAGACCTGCTGACTGACAACTATCTACTTGTTTAGTGGGGAAAACATAATCAAAGTAAAAATGAACAGCAAACAAGAAATGAGCTCAATAAAAAATTGCTTAAAGGATTACTGCACAGGTTATGGACCACACATGATAGATTGACATTCTGTTTAGTTTACAGGTAAAGCCTGCAAAGATGACTGCAAGTCTCCAACAAATGTAATGAGCTTCTGAAAATACTGTAATCCTGTCGCTTATTACAAAATCTGTCATATGCCTTTCAATACCCAGGGCTTATACATTATCTAGTTATATAAATATTCTCTGCATGGCAAAAATAAAAATGCTTTTAATGTTGGTAATTCTTTAACAGTATGCTTATTAAAGCTTACTTGCATCTTACAATCTCAGACAAGCTTACCTGATGGTCATTAAAGCATTGCTGCTTAAACAAAGAGCAACAGGCACTGCAACAACATGCATTTTCTGAATAATAAGAAACATAAATCAACAGTATATAATATGACAGAAAAGCTGAACATTCTGCAAAATCAAAGACAGATGTAAAGCCACTGTAGTACCTGTGTCTACCTTGGATGGGGGTGATACTCTGCACACTTACACTGCATAACTGCTCCTTGCCTTGCTTGGACACATCCAGAGTCACTACATGGGTGAGTGGGGTGCAACAAGTATGTCACAATTTGAAATGTCTCTGGCTGGCAGTGATGGCCCTGGCACATTTGACATACCTCAACCTCAGAGCAAGAAATCTGGACAAAGTCATAAATAGAAGTGGGACAAAAGCCCAAAAATAAGGACACTTTTTAAATATTGCTCTTATAAACTTATAAAGATAATAGAATAGTAGGTATTGCATTCATATGAATTTTCTGAAGGGTATGAAATCTGAAACTGAAATGTCTGTCATTATTTTCTAACTTCAGTCTTTAATGATTTGCCACTAATTTGTCAGAAAACCACCATTTTTTTTGAAAAACAGACCAAAAATGTGATGCAAAAATATAAAATAGCCACACAATACAGCTGGGAACCTATCAAAGAAGGGACACTTTTTTAATATTAGTACTGATAAGTTGACCAGCTGACAAAATAAGAGAATCTACATATATTTCTGAAATAAAATTAATCTATAAACCTGATCATTCTAAATATTTATTAATTGTAAACCCTCCATGTTTTCTTCAAAAATTGCCATTTTGCAGAGGGATTATTAGGGGGACAGCAACACTTTGAGCCAAAATTGAGGACAGTTGAGATGTTTGGAAATATCTAATTTTATAAAGCAATTTATTTGCACATGCTTCTCAACCTCTTAATGCAGAAAATCTGGACAAGGCCAAATATATTGGAGCAACATACAAACAGTACTAAGAATTGCTCCTATATAAACTTAGTTGATAGAATAACAGTTCTTGCTTTAGCATGTATTTTTCTGAAGGGTATAAAGTCTGAAACTCAATGTCTGTCATTATTTAGTGATTTCATTCCTAAATGATTTTCCAGAAAACTACATATTTTAGGATGAACAAACCAAAAATAAGAACAAAAATCTATTCATTCTATAAAAATCTGGACAGTTGAGAGGTATAGTTCAGCCGGGGCTTTCACTGAGTTTTCCACCCCCATCACAAAATCATGGTTGAATGGGGCCTCACCCCTGCAGCCATTCCAATGTTCCATTACTTGGCTATTTCACCCCATTTACCATAAACACTGTAATGTGCATACTGCTTTACTTTTACGATGATTTGGATTTCATTTAAAAGTTTTATTTTACATTTTACAGCACAAACACTATAAACATCTGCTAAACAAAGCAATGCAGTCTCACAATGAAAATAGACTTGGAATTAAAACCTCTCTGCCATTGAAACTCACATTCATTGATACAGCATTGAAACCTACATTCAAAGAAAATACATTTGGCCAGTAGCAGATAAAGATTAACTTTGGTCTGTTTTCAAATCATAGGCCCATTGGACATGAAACATGCATGTGTTCTTTGATACACCTTCCTGGGTGTATTAAGTTATACTCCTTGTATAATACAGTACAGCCATTAGAGGGTGTTTTAAATGGACTGTTTTGAACATTTCCAGTAAACAATGAAACAAAATGCATGCACCAATAATGACAAAACTGCCCAGTTCAGAACATTTCCATCATAAAAGTCTACTCAAACTTCTACAGTCCACCAGTATCAGTAAATATGCACAATCTCTGCAGAAGTAAAAGTAATTAAATAATTCCACATTAAAAAGATCTGTAACTAATGAAGAGGTTGATGATAGCAAACAGCTTTATATTTCATTGTTTCATCTACAAATCAAGTGCCTGCTGCTGTTGAGGAATAAAATTGCCTCTGTTACATTAAAAAAATTATAAGCTAGTAATATTGCAATAGGGAATGGATTGCAAACTGATAACAGGTTTATAGTTACTAGGTATCTCCGCCAAAGAGGACATTCTCAGGACTGCAGCATCCACCCCCTTTAAAAGTACAACACAGTACAGTATCAGCAAAGCATCCACATACTGTGGAAATCCACAGCCTTCTGCATCAAAAGCAAGTACACTACCTGTTGTGCTATTAACAATGCAAGCAGACCTAGCATAAGCAGCACTAAACTTCACTTCCCCTGAAGCTCTCAGCTCCTTGTAAAATCTACTCGACACTCAACTGTATCTCTCAGCTTTGAAGCACAGGAAATCTTGAAAAAGACAAAATGTATTGTGGGGAGACAAAAGGCCAAAAACCAGGGACACATTTTAAACATTACTTACAATCTTGAAAAGTTGCTAGAATAAAATGCTGTATTGCCACCATGCATTTCACTGCCAAGTCTTGGACCCAAAACCATGTGCACTATAGTCAGAGCAACATATCACTATGCCAAATCATATGTTTCTTGAAACACAGCAAGACTGAAACTTAAATGACTATCATTTAGTGAATTCAGTTCTCACCATAGCTCTCAACCTCTAAGCACAAAAAACATGGACAAATCTCATAATGGGGGAATACAGCCCCAAAAATAGGGACAGATTTCAAATACTGATCTTATAAACTTAAAACTTGCTAGAATAAAAGGTTTTGTGTTACCATGTACTTTCTGAAGAATATGAAGTCTGAAATTCAAATGCCTATCATTATTTACTGAATTCAAAATCCAGAAAACTACAGATTTTATGAGGAGCAGAACAAAAACATAAGGCAAAATCTGAGTAGTTTTCACAAGTGGTGGTGGGTAGGGAATTCAGGCTCTTGCTACCTGCACCCAAGGTACAGGATGTGAGCCTGAGTTATTCTCTAGCCACCAGATATATCCTTGGGTTTGAGCCTTTCCTGAATTTCTCTCTAGCCACCAGGTATATTTAACTGGGGCATTTTACACACACACACACACACACACACACACACACACACACACACACACACACACACACACACACACACCTGGGTTTGGAATCTGTCACAGTTGAGATTCCTGCAACAACTTGCTTCAAAGTCCCAGCCTGCAGATGTTACAGTCTGCTTCCAAGTCCCATCTGTCTTTCCCATGAGAGCAGGCTCCAGCCTGCCGATGTCGCAGTCTGATTTCTTTCCAGTCTATGTGGTTGTAAGTTTTCTTTTCATGTGTTAATCATCTAGCAGTCAGTGTTGTCAAGTGTATATAAATAGTATACAAGCATGTGCGTCAGCTATCTAGACATTTACTTTTGTACTATAGTTATTATTTATTCTTTAATACCTATTATGTCTTGTCTTTTTGTGTTTGTCTGTTTTTTCTGTAAAAGACCTGACACTAGAAATTTCTTTTAGGTAGGACTTGTGTTTCCTAAATAACAATACAATTTTGTTTGAATCTTTGAATCTTTGAAGCTACTAAAAAGGACAAAAAGCCTAAGCAACATGTCCTCTATGAAGCAACTCAAATCTTTTTAATTTAATAGGTATTCTACAGACTGCTAAGAGGTAACCTGTGTCTGGTATACAAGGTATTTATCCTCTGACCAATTACTGATGGATTTACTGCACATGAGCAAGTCAAATGGCAGCAGAAATATTAAATATCTAAACCTCTTCTGCAACATCAACAGAATGGTTTAGATGGACAGGTATATTTCACCTAGGATATTGCTGCTGTGGAACAGACTACTCATCCACATAATACAAAGTTCATCTTTGTCCATTTTCAAGTGCAACTTAGATCTGTGGATGGAAAACAGAAATTTTAATTTTACACCAGTCAACCACTAAATGCTTTATCCCATGCACGTGTCCACTTAAATTATCTATGGTATGATCATAGTTATTCTTGTTAGGGATAATATATAATTATTGGCCATGGATGGGTAAGTCCAATCTATAACCAAATGGGATACTTTATTTCTAGTACAGAAAGGGATACTGGCTACTCTTTAAATGGTCTGCAAGAGCAGCTAGCCTAGTGCTTACCTATGAACCCAGAAATTATAATGTAGAATTTGCACAAAAGCTAAAGAATACTGGAAACAGTATCTAAAGTGAAACAAAAATGCTCAATGGTGATTCCTTAGTGGTGAGGCCATGTGAGGCTTATATTGTATTATTTAAGACAGACATTCTAAGGTAGCATTTTAAATATCCTACATGGTAAAGGTGGGAAATTTTCAAACATGTCCAAAACAAATTGTTACCTGCTTCCTACTGAGACTTGAGCTTCAGTCTAGAATTTGCATTGCTAGGCTACAAATGGTCCAGAGGAGAATAATAATCAGCTCAGACTCTTCAGCATGGGATTAGTACTGGTCATGTTATGAAATTAAAGTCAGTAGACAATCTGCAGACTTCTACATGGACAGAAGTCACTCCAGACCATCTCAAGGAAGTACCAGGTGGAACATGTTACAGTAATACAAGTAGTAAGAGATCTTCTAGTAGCATTTGGTGTTTTATCTGGAGAATATTCCACAGATGAAAACTAAGTTGTTTTAACAACTGTTACCACTTGGCCAATGAAAGACCATCTTGAGTTTATGCACCTTTGCACAACTTCCAGCCTGGTACTATAGGTGTAATACATCAAATCAGTGAGACAGGAAACTGGAAAATACTAAAAGAGAGGATACACAGAGTGGAGCTTTCTCAAGCAGCATAAGACACAAACCCAGGCATATTTTGACAATTTAATTCCTTTGCTGGCAAAACTGAAATAATAAGGCAAGAAAAAAAAGCTTAATCTTATCCAGTGTGCAGGGATTTTCATAAAGCTAGTTGAGGATTATTTAGACGCACTCTATAAAAGAAGAAAAAACTATGCTAGAGATAGTAAATCAACTAAGAATGAATGCAACAGCTACATTGTTGAAATACCCTGCAATTCTTAAAGTCCAGCAGGAAGGGGAAAGATTCCCATTATACCATATGAAAGATGGTCAAATGTTTAAACAAAGGTACCACAGATAATTTAACAATCAGCCAGTAAAAATCTGAATTGTTTGCCAGACATGGACTGGGAGAGCAACCTTAGGCATAGCAGAGATGATGATGAAGAGACACTGGGAGTTTGTGCAAATGTTAGATATTGAAACTACTTTAGGGAAGAAGACAAAACCTAGAAGTACAGAGGCAGTCACATACTAGTAACAGTAATGAACAGGAAATAAAAAAAAATCACAAAGGCAAATCCAAACGGATATGAAAGAGACAAGATAGTGGAAACGAAACAAATAGAAGAGATCTATCAAAGGGACAGAAAACAAGCATCTTCTCCCAAGGGAAATTTAAGTAGAAAAACAGCTCTAAGGAGATAGGAGGATGGTGAGTTAGATGGCTCAGCTGACGCAGAAGTGAACTTCTAGAAAAATGAAGGAATAAATAAACTAGATAGAAGCATTTATAATGGATAGTACAGTCAAAGGGGTAGAAGGCAGGACTACAGAATGACTGAAAGTGATTAAGGAAAGAAAGAAAAAGAAAGAAAGAAAGAAAGAAAGAAAGAAAGAAAGAAAGAAAGAAAGAAAGAAAGAAAGAACAAGAAAAAAAGCAATAAATATGCAGAAAGAATGGACACTGAAAGTCGGGTAACTGTGGGCAGTGCAGGGAGGATTTATTAAATGAAACAAAACATAGAAATATAAGTGATAATTGCTGGTATAACACCTGGAATTTACGAAAAGGAAGTATGGAAGAAATAGGGATAAAGTAAACAACAACCCAAAGTCAAATGTGAAATGAAGGAAAAATGGTGTATGGCCAGGATTGTTCTATTACAAGAAATAAAATTGGAAACCACAGATGTGGACACAATTAGCCAAAGGAAGAAATGGGCAGCAAAGCTGGGGTATGCAAGAGGGGAGTAGCAATTGTATTCTGTAGAGGGCTTTAGAGAATTCAGAAAAAGTGATAAAAAGTGGGCTAGATGGATCACGTGACAGGGAAAACTAGAAGGGGCACACAGGACAATAGGAAACATGCAAAGGATTCTACGAACACGTTTTCCTATCTTGGCACAGATAAAAAGTGGTGGACTGGAGATAATAGGATGGACTATAACGATACCATAGTGCTGGAAGAAGCCATGTTGTATCAATGGAGGGAATACAGCAAAAACCTGAAAGAATAATAATCCAAAGGAATGAAAGATGGAG